>NW_022900927.1:31662152-31784209 GCF_012274545.1 Fukomys damarensis | reverse complement strand
TTTTTTTTTTTTTTTTTAACCTCCCTCTGCCCTTTCCCAGGCAGTGGATGCCTCAGTTTCAAAAACTAGACAAAAACTGCCAGAAATGATACATACTTCAGGTGATAATTTCAAAATATTGTTCCTACTGCCTGTACAAGTAGTGTTTACGTTTTATTCTTTTTATCTTCGGTTTTGCTTTTCTTTTTTATTTACTTTTCTGTTCAAGTAATTATACATGGGATATTCATCAGAGACCTCTTATTCAAGTCTATGATTTAACCACATGAAGCTTGTGATTTTTTTCATAATTAATTAATGTTCTTTTTTAAAAAAAGATTTATTTCTTATAGTGTCTACATTTCATGATCATTCATTTTTAGTTGGCATCAATTCTGCTAAAGAGTAATTTTTAAACTGCATTTCCTGTTCAAACAAATTCTCTTACTTCCTAGTGCTATATTTAGATTCTTATTCCTCTAAAAGAAATGTATCATTTATACTAAGAAGATTCTAGGGAATAATAGTCTCATTTTCTAGTCTTAGCCTCATGTACCTATTATAGATCTTCAATGATATGCTTTATATGATTGTTAGCGACTAGAGAGAGGCAGTTTTTTTTGTTTTTTTTTTTTTTAAATAGCTCTGTATTCCCTTGTGGCTGACAAGAGTTCCAGTACAGCAATGGGATATACAGATCTTGACTCCCTGTTGTTAGCAAGAACATTAAGTGGTCTTGCTTAAATTATTAACAAATTCATGGGTCAAGCATGCAGCCTCTTGCCCTGCTTTCTTGTATTTCTCTTTTCTGAAGAAAAGCTACTGTAAAGTCACACAAAAGTCGTTCATACATGGTTTGACTTAAAACCCTGCCTGGTCACTTTGTTGCTGGAATGTATTAGAGAATTTACACTTAGTAGTTGGCAGTGTTTTACATTTATTCTTCAAAATCCCCTGAAGTAGACACGTAAATAAAAATTTAGAAAAGTTACTCAAATTGATCAATCTCACAGAATCCAAAGAAAACAACTCAATCTCAATCTACGCTCTTCCTCTACCTTGTAACATGGATCCAGACTGGGATGTTCTTGAGAAATAAATCAGGTACTGTGGCCCATCACCCTAGGATGACAGTGGTAAGGCAGGGTTTTTCTGTGCAAACAAGATCATATGTTCACTCAGAAGATAAAGCCCTCTTAATGGGAGCCTTCAATCTTTGAGCCAATTAAGATGACGACCCTGGAAATTCTTCTCAAGATGCTTTCCCCAGTGTTGGAAATTTCATCTGTAATCAGATTGAGCTTTCACTAGAGAAGGGCCACTTTCCATGAATGTCCACTTGTACCATGCTATGTGAACATGGGCAGAGCTGTACCCACTTGTTTTTCTGTCTACATCATAGAAATTTCAGTTTGCATTTTCAACATGCATGTATTGAGTGTTTGTCATAAGTTTGGTATTTGCGTAGGTACTAGGAAAATGAACGTGAAAAGACATGATTTGTGTTCTCAGGGAATGTATAATCTAATATAAGGACTAAAGAAAACTATTACAGATGCAGGTAGACAGTGCTATAAAGGAGAGAGAGTGCACAGATGTGCTGGGATCACATATGGAGGAGTCTGGTAGTGCCAGATAAAGGGAGCTCTTTAAGTCGGATTTTTATGTGGAGAAGGACAGAGACCAAAGAGACAAGATGAATACTAAGTGGTAGTTGCAGTTTTCCAAGTGTGAAATGATAGAGGCTGTGGCAGTAAGGATGGAGTGAAGAGAACAGAAATTAATGAAATAGAGCAAAATATACATAACTTTGTGATTAATGGAAAATCATTTCCTCCAAGTTTTTGTTTCTTACTTTGCTCATGTGTTTTTCTTCTTCATTTCTGGAGGCAGAATCCAGTAAGATGTTTCTTTAGTTATGAACCTTGCAGAGAACAGCAGCATAGAGCAAGTATTTAGAACAGTGTTGGATGCCTTGCCTATGAAGTAGGGGTAATAATCCTCTTGGCCTATTGTGAAGCCAAGAAGAGCGGATGAGAAAGCCAGTTCGGGAACTGAAAAACAAAACATGAAATGAACACAATGTTGTGATGGTTAGTCTAGGTTATCTAGAAATAAAAACATGAAAATGGTCATTGAAAGTAATAGTTGTAATCCTTGACACTTCATGTGATCCTTATGCTGTTTTCAATGCTTTGTGTGTATAGACTAATTTGATTTTCCTCGTAGCTTACTTTGCAGACTAGGAAACTGAGGCACAGAGAAATTAAGCACTTATCAGGGTCACAGTTCTTCTCTTTAGTGGGCAAAGGTAGACTGATTGAGATCTTCTTGCCCCTCTTACCTTATTTCTTTTGTGCTTCCCAGATATCAAACACTACATAATTAGTAGTTTGTGGCCAGGTTTTTTCAGGTGGTCTAGAAGGCTTCCTGCTTGTGTCTGCTGTCCTGTCTAACAGCTTTCCAGGCAGAGTTCCCTTTTTAACTTATAGTGGGCATTTCATTGGCTCAGATTGTCTAACATCTGTGTTGATCCAAGAGTGGTCTTTTAAACTATGGTTGACTGTGTGTATGTAAGGGGCACAGGTAATAGGGCCCCGATGGCTTAGGTCTCTGCTTGATGTTTAATGACAAGGTTCAGTACCTGTTCTTTATGTATGCTCCCAGAGGAACTACGTAGTTGCCTGTGTGTGCAATAGAAAGCAAAAGAATAGGAAGAAATGAATATACGGTTGTGTTGTTCAGCTCCCTGTCACTATACAAATATCTTTTTATTTGGGTTTAAAGCTTTGAAGGTTCCAGGCCCTGCCTGTGTGAACCCGTTGTTTTCAGGCCTGTGATTGGGAGGCCACACAACATGGTGGGATTATATGGCAAAGCAAAGCCACTGACTTCTTGGCCCTGGGAAGTGAAAGAGAGAAAGAGATGGGGGTCCCACTGTCCCCTCAAGAACACACTCCTAATGACCTAAAGATCTCCCACTAGTCCCTACCTTTTAAAAGTTCCACTACCTCCCAGTAGTTCACTCTGGGAACAGGCCTTCAAGAGACATTGAATATTGAACTCTAGCAAAGAAAAAAAAAAAGGCAACTACATAGTCAACAGAATAACAGAAAGAGAAAGACAAGGAAAAGATGAAATAATAGGAACCCAAAATGATAATTGGATGCTAACTGTCTGACTGATTGAATGGGTGAATCAATGAAAGGATAAATTTTAAGCACTTGTTATATACCAGGCATTCTTCTGGGCCTTTTAGTACCAATTATCTCAGTAAATCTCTGATAACTCCTCCACTCTTTGTCGAACCAAATGCAGTCTGCCCATTCTGTTGTAGTTCTGTTTTATATGCCTTTAATATCTGACAGCCCACACACTTTGATTTCAGGTTTTTCTTCTTGCTGGGTTCTTACATAGAAACTTTCATTGAAAACCTTTTAGCTCTTCAGCCCCTCACAGCCTTGTGATTTACCCTTTCCCCCCTTCCTTTGTGATGAAGTCTGAGGGTTCTGAAATTCTTGCATTCTTTGAACAAGATCCTCAAAGCCTGTAAGGCTCAAAGGCGCACGTGATAGAAGAGGCAGGAACGGTATTTTTTAGAAAGCTCTTTATTACTGTCGAGCCGCGGAAAGGAAAAAGTGAGTAATGGGTTAAATAGACCTCTTAAGTTTTGAAAGTCACAATTATATATGCATGTAATTTTTAGCACAGAGATTTATTAATTTGCATTCAGATCATCAGAGCCAATTAGCAGCTTCAGCTTCTCCAGATATACTTTAAGCCTTTACCCTTTATTTCCCCTGTCACATCTTTACAGTCTAGGACCTCTGATGTTAGTGTCAAAAAGAGGAAGTCCTACTTAAATCTCCTTCCCCCCATTTCCCATCCTACCACACACTACAGCCCTTTCCCTTTTCTTTTTCTTTTTCTCTCCAGTGCTTCTATGCACTGGGGCCATTTTGTATAGTAAAAGACCTGTACTATTCCTTAGATAGTCTACCTGGAGCAATACCTGAAAGGAAAAAAAGAGAAAATTTCCTGTCAGTTCTCTCTTCCTTACCTGAGTGAGACATCTTGGTATTTGTAGGAAAGGAAAAGAACAGCAAAGTAGTGGAAATTCTGTTTGAAAACTGACTTCTAGGGTTGAGCTTATGCTAAGAACTAGGAATGGTTTCCTCATTTACCCTACCACTTAACTTGGAAAGGTTGCTTATAGAGAACACATATTAAATGAGGTTCAGAAATATTTACAAAAGTCTATTTAATTTTTAAGTGTTTGCCTGTGTAACTATACAGTCAATTAATCAGTTCAAGGTCTTTTGGGAGTCATTTGGCTAGTCTTTGGCTAAATTAATTGGATATATATTTTCTGCCATGTGATCACTATTTGTTTTCTGTAGCTGGTATTTCTGTGCTTTTTTCTCTGTTTCAATTGCAACATAAATTCTTTGAATCACTATAGTCCATGTTATTTAATACAGGGCATTGAATCCTTATAAATAATTTAAAAAGTAGTCAGGAGTTCATCTTGCCCACCCTGGTTGTCTTTATTCCCACAATATCTCTGTCCCATGCTCAGATGTTGAGAATGGATAGGGATTACCTACCCATGATGTTGACCCATGTGAATGTTGACCAGTAAACTCAAAGTCAAGCACTTTACCTGCACTACTTCCTCAATTTTGTCATGATGTATTTCTTTTGAATCCTCTGTCAACATCATGGCTATTTAATTGATCATGAATATTTCTGACCTTTTATATCTTAATGCTTTCCTCTACCACCACCTCCCTTTCTCTTAGCAGATGATTTTACCACCCACAGTCCTTTAAAATGTGAGATTCTTAGGTTCCATCTGCTCTCTCCCCTGTACATCAGATTCTGTTCTAAGGATATTCATTCTTAGCTCCTTCCCTTCTTTGTATACTTGCCCATTCTACCTCTCCCTTTCATGAGCTGATCTTTGCTTAATGTCAGGCTCTGTGGCCTTGTCCAAATTACCTGATCTCTGTGACTCATCGTCCAGTTTCATTTCCCACTGAGTCTTGATGTAAATATTGTGAATGTTTCAACCTCTGCTTGATGGCTTTGCTCTTCCTAACCTTGATTTGGCTCTAAAGACTGGGAATTAGATATTTCTCCCTACCCAGGCTTTCATACCTCCATGCATTCCTGTATCATAGCACTCGTCATACTTTATCTAACTGTCTATAATCTCTACCTTATGTGCTTTTATATTGTTGTACTGAGCAGAGTACCTGGTGAATAAATTTAAAGAAATGTGCATTTAAAGTTGAGCCATGAAAATAAGGATGAACGAATCATAACTGGGTGCCTTGCCATCTCTCCTGTCTTTCTAGCACTTCTTGACTCCATTACTGTCCCCATTACTGGCCATTACTGGAACTCTGAGCTGTCTTTCAGCTCAAGTATTTCCTTCATAGTTTTGGAGAAGTAGTTTGAAAGAATTGGGTTCTGCTGTCTAGGTCTGAAGCCTGTTTGACTTGATTTGGTAGCTACATCACCTTGTTCAGATTATTCTCTGTGCCTCATTTATTTATTTTTGTGGTACTGAATTAGGGCCTCACTCATGCTAAGCCTATGCACTACCAGTTAGTTATGTCACCAGCTCCAAGAGTGAAGGATTTTTGTCAGCTTTGTTTTGCTATACTCTTGCTGCCTAAAACAGAGCCTGATACATGGTAAGAGCTCCATCATGTTTGTTTAATGAATGTCGAATATATACAGTCTAGTCCCAGCTCTTCAGCTCATACATGTATGAGTAGAGATTTTTCTCTTTAATCTGATTGATCTTCTTATTTTTATACCGGATTGATCATTAATATTTTTGGTAGATTTTTGCTTTAAGTGTCCATATGTTTTCTGTTAGCTAATACTAAAATTTAAAGTCCCTGGCAGTTGAAATCTTTTGTTCACTGATACATTGGAGATTTGCATACGTAACTTTAAATAAAGTTATACTGATATAATTCTTTTTACATTGATAGAGAATAAATATCTAAATTTTATTGCACCACTATTTTTGAATGAAATACTTCCTTTCATTTTTGCAGAGGCTGTATTTCCAGAACTTGGCTGTTGTACCGATTTCTTTAGTAACACACAAATTCTATATTAATCTCTCAGCAGTTTTCTCAGTTAAGTGCATTTTTATGGTTGACAGGATTAGGGTAGTCTAGGAAAATTAGTTTTCTTATTACTTTTCCTGTTTAATTTGTAACCAGTTGAAGCACCACAATTCAAAGGATGATTGATCCTAGTAAAACTGCAAAGTTAAGGAATAATTGGCAGAATTTGGTTAAGCAATGAAGTCTTCTACTACTTTTCAATCACCTTCAAGACAACCCCAATATTAAATGTATATACAAGCAAAATTCTGGATGTGTGTGGAATTTAATTACTGGCTAAATAGCAATGATTCTAGAGTTTTACTTTTATGGTGAATGTGTAATGTTTGTGAAGCAACCTGTGGAATGAGTGAGCCCTGAAACCATGGAGGAGTTTGCATGAAGATTGTCTTTTACAGCTATAGAACCACATACTGATCACTTTTTGTTTTCTTAATAGGGAACATCACTGTAGGCCGTCTAACTTTTCAATACACCAAAGAGAGTCATTCCTGGGAACCTAGCTCAAATTTAAATATTTTGGTGGTGGAAATGAAAACCTTTCAGAGGATGACAGTGAAAGATGATCAATTATTTCCTAAAGAGGCCGAAGTGTGATTTGGTAATAGTGTAGATGTTTCCCACTTTATTTTGATACTGGTCAAGTTCATGAGATAATGAATGAACAAGACAAGGTGATCTAAGTGATATTTTTTCATTATTCTACTTCTTCAATAAATACAGTAATCTGCAAATGTTTATTGCATGAGGCAATTGTGCTAGGTGCAGGAAATATAACAGACTTGTTTCCCATCTTAGTGTATCTTATTAACAATTCTGATGAGTTTGACTTTTGTAGCACACAAACAAGGTATGTGTAAATGAAATGTATCTTAGAATGTGAATGTAATGAATGTCACGGAATATAAGCTGCCAAAAGTTTATAAGTCTAAAATCTGAAATCTAAGGAGTAGTATTATGGTTCATGAACTACACATTCATGGAAGCAACATGTACTCATAAGATTCTTGTCAACAAACATTTGTTGAAGAACCTCTCTATGCATACTGGGCGGGGGAATAAGTGTATGAGAGCCAAGTCTAGCCTTGAATAGAAATGCACATTCTATTAAAAAAGATACATGTATTTCTCTTGAAAGTATTGGTAGTTTAAGAAAAGTAGCTCTCAGTTGTTACCTTTGCAATCAGACAATCATAACTTTTAAATTTACCTAAAGAATTGCTGATTAGTGTGTATCTTGAACAGCATTTATCTTCACCAGATCATGTACAGAGGAGGAGAAATGTCCTTCAAGAATCTTATATTATTTTGGCAGAACTTGTTTTTTGCCTAAAAAGGAGCCAGGAATGATTTCAGTGAATCTTTTGGCTATGTTTTTAAAATATATAGGTATGTAATTGAATTTTTCAATGCAAAACTCAGCTGCAATGATCTGCTCAGTAGGAGTGATATAAATTATCATGCCATTATCAACACCATCTTCCACCTATAAAACCAGAGGAAATACATGAGCATCATAAAAAAAACTTTTATCTAAAGGATTTTATTTTAATGACACTGTTTTATAAGCAACCACATGCTTTTCAAAGAGATCTTTAACTATTTTGCAGAGAATCATATTACTAGGGATTTCTGATAATCTGGAAGGAAATATATACTATATATTAATTTGGACTGTATCTGAGAGATTTCATTTTTAAAGCATAGTCAACAGATTCTTATAGGTGGGTATTCTGTAGTCAAATTATATACTGATAGGTAAAAAATGTAAAGCAAAATTGAGAATTTCAGAATACGTTTTGGGATTTATACCAAATACAGAGTTCTATGATAATATCCAGCCTCAAAGTACTCCAGCAGTGTAAACTTCTGACTATGCCTTATAGACGTGTTTAGGATTAACATTTGGATTCTAAATTCATTTTACAAGCCTCACTGTGACAGGTTTTATTTTCCAAAAATGGATGCACCAATATACCTATCCCACATGTTCTTTTTCAATGTGACTTTGCCACTACTTCTTGCCCACCAGAAGGTAAAGTCTGACTCTACTTCTTCTTGACTCTCTTCATCTTATGATTGCTTTTGTTTTTGTTTTGTTTTGTTTTGTTTTGTTTTTTGAGACAGGGTCTCACTATGTAGTTGAGACTGACCTAGAACTAACTGTGTAGCCCAGGCTAGTCTCAAACTCACAGCGATCCTCCTGCCTCAGCCTCCAGAGTGCTGGGATTATAGGTGTATGCCACCACACCCTGCTATGATTGCTTTTTGACCAATAGAATATAGTGGAATTATCGCTGTGTAGGCTCCAAGATGGGTCATAAAGGGTAATAATGTCCTTTCCACCTTGTTCATTGGAATACTTTACTGGACCTAGCTGCAAATAAAAAGTATGGCTGCTTTGAGGCCACCATATTGTGAAGACACCAAGACACAAAGACAAGGAGAAGCTCCTTGTCAGTGTTCTAGTAATTTGGCCTAGTTTTTGAATTTTATCAGCCCAGGCAATGAAGAAGATCAAGGATGAAGAGATCATCCATTTTTCTCTGATGATGTCTCATATTTTAGAACAGAAAGGGATAAAATAAATTAGCTTAAACTCTTAGTCTTTACTTGTTAGTCTGGGAGGATCTCCTGCCCATCAGGTTCTCTTGACATGGTGTATTCTTGTGCAGATGATAATGATGGTTTTTTTTACATACTTATTATTTGGCAGATAGGCTGTAAATACTTTATAGGTATTAATTCTCCTAAATACTTACAACATCCCTACAAGTTGGGTGATATTTTTATCCAGTTTTAATGATGATGAAATTGAGGCACAAATTGGCCTCACAACTATAAAGTGGCAGTACTAGAATTTTCACCAAGGTATTCTGATAGTAGGTCATCTTTCTGAAGCACTGATGGATATTTTCCTAAAGGTTTTGGGTATATGTGTGTGTGCACACAAAGTGTGGTTTGTTCTTTTCTCCTGTGAATGGCAGAAATGTATTGCTTTTATATGTTAACTGTGACAAAAGAAGAAAGTGTTCCAAGATAATTATCACAGGTTTTCACAAGGTAGTTATATTTGAAAAAGGAGAATCAAGCAAGAAAATTGCAACTAATCCTTCATGCTTCAAACCCTAATCCCTAAGCAAAAAGCTTAGCAGACCATTGGCCCTACATATAGTTTCAGTAGCAGCTTTCCAACCTATTACCTTGTTTCATCCTTACATCAGTGCTGAAAGATTGGTCATTAATTCTTTCATTTTGCATATGAAAAAATATGTCTCAAAAGGGGTATGCGTTATGGTTAAGGTCACACAGACCATAAGTGGTATAAAAAAAAAAACAGTCATTGAATGCAAATCTTATATTCTGAACCACTGTGCATATTTAGGTTCCCGATAAAATAAAATAGCTCAGTACAGTGGCACCAAGCCACTGTGCTGAAGACCAAATTGCTATGCAACCATTGGAAATAGTGTAGTTTTTTACGAAGTGGTAATATATAAAGACCATAACTAAATTCTAGCACTTATGAACAGATTATCTCTTGTTGATTTTGCATCAGTCTTTCTGACCTGAGAGTATTCATTGCCAGTAACCTATCAGAAGCCATTATGTATCACTTCTCCATCTCCATATTTATATTTGGTCAATAATGAAAAGAGAATTTCTGAAGTTAAAGTGGATGCATTTGGCAAAACACAATGAATAGAAATGACACTTCAAAATTAGAACTGAAGAATACAACTAATCTCAGCCTAACATTTTATATTTTCATAGTATATTAGACTAGATGTGTTATGGACGAACTGTACTGCCCTTTTAAGAAATTAAGATAAGAAAATTGTAGGTCAGTGTCTTTGCCAAACATTTCTTTGGCCTTTTTTTCCTACTGAGATAAAGTCAAATTCACAAGGTCACATCCTGTTTGTTAATACCTGTGTTATTTTTGCCTTAAAAATCCTCCTTTTCACCTATACCCTTAGACCTGGAATTTGATAAACACACACATATTTGCATTAACATTCTCATGGAATGTTTATTTCTGTCATTGGTTTATCAGGTTCCATGTCTAGCTGCAGAGTCTTATGTTTACTTTAAAGTAATGGTTCTCAAACCAGATGGTTTGGGACATTCAGCAATATCTAGAGATGTTTTTGGTTGCCACAAATGGGAGGGTACTACTGTTATCTAGTGGGTAGAAGTCAAGAATGATGCTGTACATTCTACAGTGCCCAAGGCAGCCTCAATAATGAAGAATCATTCAGCCTATAATGGCAGCAGTAGAATCCTGCTTCACATGTGCCTCTGTGGATCCTTTCTCATTCTGTGTGCCATAAAGCAGTTACAGAATCTGGATTTGGTGCAAGGGAAAAATGATTTCCCTTTTTTTCCCTCAAGCTCTGCTTGATAATACTTGTGTAGAAAATGCCTGAGCACAAATGTTTTCTTACACTTGCAAATAAGTTGTTACTAACAACTCAGAGTTCTATATGATGTTTTAAAAATTTTTAATCATTAGTTTGTGCTTGTCTTCAATGACACACATCTGTCACTTCATTCTATTCAATTTTTGCCATTTTATTTGCCATATATATTCATCAGGTTGACACTTTCTTATCCACAGTTTGAAATAATTTATGGCTTCCTCAGCCAGAAGGTTTATGTTTTTTTAAAAAATGTCAATTAAAGTTAAATTCATGGGACAGGGATTTGGCTCAGTGGTTCTGTCACCTCCTTCACTAAGTGAAGGGGCCTGAGTTCGATCCCCAGTACCAAAACAAAAACAAAAACCAAAACGGTTAAGTTCAACAGATACCTTGTTGTTTACTTTTTGTGTAGAGAGATTATATATTCATCTTTTCTTCTTCTTCATAGTTTTGAATCAGTTTTCTTCCCTTAAAAAAACATTTTCCCAGCCACCATACAATTCACTCAGAAAGGTATGGTCAGAATTTCTCTTGACCACAAATGGATTTATACCTCTCAGAGAATTCAAGAAGATCAATGAAGTAGCATTTTCTTCAACGGAAACCACAGTTGCACCTCTACCCTGCAGGGGTGCTTACTTATATGGGTAAGGTGTGATAAAATTCAAGAAATATTGAATAGCTATTAAGTATAGGTCAGAATGCCAGGATGTTGGGGAATATAAGATGAAAAAGAAACAGCACTTGCCAAACAGTTTAAACTCTAGTCAGAGGTAGCAAGATATGTTCATAAATATCTGTAGTACACTATAGAGAAAAATGTCTGAGAGAGTCAGAGTTTCAGAATTGTATCTGGAGTGTTGCAGTTGCCGAGCATGCCTGCAAGTCATGCCCGAAAGCTCAGCTTATGACCTCCAGAACCTGTATTCAGTATTAGAGTCACACTGACAATCTTCCAGATGCCTTGTGTAAAGATAACTTTGTAAGTGACAAGAGCATTTCTACTCCATAACTCAGTCCTATCTTGAAGTTTCCTGAGTCTCAAAGGTACAATACAGGCCCTGCTGGTGACTTGTTTATGTTCATGTGTTAATCAGATCCAGCATATCATGTATTCTTACCATTAATTTGACCTCTGTGCTTCAAAAGTTGACTTTGGTTTTCATATTTCTCTGATAACTGCTGTAGTAAGGATTCAAAGATAATTTTTGTTTAACTTTTGTGTTCTTTGGCTTTACCATTATAGGGCATAGATGACTTATCTCCCTTTCCTCCACCTGAACTGTATTCTATACTTTACTATTCTTAGGGTGGCATGCTAGAAATATTATAGTCTTCATAATCAAACATATTTGAATGTAAATCGCAGCTATAACTTCGTGTCTCTTTGCATAACTTTTAACTACACAGAAATACAATTTTATTATCTGTATGGAGAGGATAATAGTATTCATAGTTTTAAGAGGATTAATTGAGATGACATATAGAATACTTGGTGAAAGCTGCCTTACCCATTTATCTCTATCTATCTTACATACTATTTCTAAAGGGAAGTAGCTCCTTCCTCTTTTATCTTAGTGATGACTTCTGTGGCTTCATGTTTACTCTTGGAAAATTTTCCCTGTCAATTCTAGAACTTGCTGATCAGCAGCATACATATTCCCCCTTGTCTTCTATAAAGTATAATTAATATAAAATTTTAACCAACTCCATATTTTACCACAGTTTTCTTTGCTTAAGTGAATGGGTTTTGAAATTTTAAGCAGTCTTCTGACTCTAACCCATAAATACAAATTAATTATGTGATTATCCACTGCTATCCATTTACCAGTCATTAGGTCTCAATTCCCATTCCTATGTTTACATTTGGAAAAGTACAAAATTCTTTCATGTGAACTTGAAAATTTAATGTTGTTTAATAGCAAACTCTTTTCTGCATGTGTCCCTATAGAAGGTTATTTCCTGACATTTCCCAATTGGACTTCAAGGACATTCATGGAATACCTGTTATATATAAATTAAAGTACAAAATACTTTTATAGTCACTAACTCACCATCCTACAAAAAGTTATGTAGTACCAATATCTTATCATGCATGAAATTCTCTGGAGCCATATGTGGTTCTCTGGTGTATTTGTTTTTAATTTGAAATACCTACAGAAAATGAAAATGAATTTTTGTTCTGCCATTTTATAAAGAGATGACATTATCAGTAATGACTTTTTCAAAGGATAGGCTTTTATAATTGTTTTTATTATGTATTGGGTGTAGAGAAAATAAATATAACCTATAGGTAAGGTATAAAGAATAAATAGCGTCAATTAACCAGTTCAAGTGAAAGACATAACAAACACATTTGAAAGCTCCTGTGTGGCTCTTGCCTTCCTCTTGTGTACTCCACCATGCCTGGAGATAATCTCCATGCCTAAACTTGATAGTTTTAGATTTACAGTAAAAACAATAATGCCAAATCAAAGTTTCAACTTTTTCTGGTGCTGAATCATTTCATTCAAGCAACATAGATTTCTTTTCAGGAAAGGAAAATTTTGCTTGTGGATTTTTAAAAATCCATAATATGAAATAACTGCCCTTCTAAAAGTCATTTAGGAAGGACTGGGAATGTAGCTCAATGGTGGAGTGCTTACTCAGCATACCCAAGGCCCGTGGATTAATCACCAGTGCCACAAAGGGGGAAAATTCACTTAACAAAAGGTCTTTCTCCTATTTCTTATAGATTTTTATTGAGTTATAGGTTATTTCCCATAAAAGGCATCAAGTTGAGGACATTTCTTAAAGTCTTACTCCCATGAGGGGTCCAGTCTCTTTACAGAGACTCACGAGTACAATTTATGTGATTCAAATTTCCCTCTGGTTTGACAGAAAGAAAAGTATAGTTATGTAAAGAAGAAAAGGGTTACATTTGAGAAAGGAGAAAGGTATGTTGGAGTAAAAGAGAAATAGGAGAGCTTACTGCAGAGACGTTACTGCAAGAAAAAAATATAATGCTTTGCTTTAAATCTCACAATTTTGATGATGAAAAGATTTTCACTCAGAAAAGAGAGAGACAAATAGAGTTGGATGAATGGATGGATGGATGTGGTAATAGAATGAAAAATAGCAGAGCTTACTGCAGAGACGTTACTGCAAAAAAAAAAATATAATGCTTTTCTTTAAATCTCACAATTTTGATGATGAAAAGATTTTCTCTCAGAAAAGAGAGAGACAAATAGAGTTGGATGAATGGATGGATGGATGTGGTAATAGAATGAATTGCTGACTTTTAAAAACTGTATTCAAATTAACGATATCCTTTTTTAGCCGGGAATGCACTTATTTCTATCCATGCCATAGTCTGTAGCAAAGATCTGCTTTCTGAGGAAGTCCATCTCATTGCTCTTCTACTTTTAAGATATTTTACTTTTTTATATAGTTTTGAAAAGAATTGCATTCTGTCATTAGAAACTGTAGTTTTTAAAATCAGAAATTCCATACATTAAAAATCTTGATTTAGTGCCAAAACAAAAACACTTGAGAATATTTAGCTAACTCTTTCCACTAGTAAAAAATTAAAGTTACAATCAATGTGAACTTTTTCATGGTGCATTTTACAGCAGTACTCTTGCCATGCTTCTTTGAGCTAAAATATTGAAAGCTAAATTTTCCACTTGCTGCTGGGTTTTTATCTTTTAGTTTCCTAATCCAGATGTTTAATTATCCTCATACTCATTGAACAGAGCAGATCATTACTTTTAATTTGAAAGTTAACTGTAGGTCTGGGACATCTACAAACAATACAGTTTCTTGGTCACTAACTTTTTAAGGGAGCATTTAAATTCTTCAGCACTGTAGGTAAAAATAAATTACAGCAAAATGTTAGAAAAGAGATCTATATAGTAGCAAGATAGTAACAGTTTCGGGTAGGGAACTGTGTATTTCAAGAAATGTGCCATAGACAAAAGGTGAGAACTACAAAAGTTTTAAAGTGGCAGTAGTTTTCTGAATTTGAGTAACAAGGAACTTGATATAGTCAGTACTTTCTAAAATGCTTTAAATAGGCTTTTCAAAGTTGTGATAACTTTGTACGTGACAAGAGCATTTCTACTCCATAATTGAGTCCTAACTTGAAGTTTCCTGAGATGATATTGATAATTTATCATTATGAATCTAGTTTAGAGGTCAAGAACATTTATTAAATGTCATGTTAATAAATAAATATAAAGATTTATCAGACAGTATATGATGTGTAGGAGTTTACAGACTTGGAGAGATGAGGTATGTAGTCAAAACTTAAAACATAGTGTAGGCAAATGCCATAGAAAGTATCAGGGGGGCTCCTCGTCACTGGAGGACAGTGGCTTTTCTCCAGAGTGGGAGGAGGATCCATGGGATCCCAAAGAACACATAAATATGAAGTTCTTAGGGAGCTCCTGGCTGAGCCTGTTCTCTGTCAGAAGTGGCGTGATGCAGGTAATTGAGCAAGAGCTTTCCAAGTGTTGGAGGGGTAGGGTATTCCAGCTCAGGAAAAAGCCATTTCTGTCCTCAAAACCTTTTAGTGGTTCTGCTGCTCTCTTAGAGAAAAATCCAAAGACTTAACCTGGTTTGCCAGAAACCTCCTTCGTGCTATTCAGTGGGGTCTCTGTATCGTGCTGATCTAAGAACTCTTAGTCAATGAGAAGATAAATTGAGAAACTTGTGTATCAGTAGATATTGCTGTAATAATTCAATTGTATTTTAAAAAACTATTGGTCTGCATCGAATCAGGAGACCAGACAGTTGGTTCTTTACTACAGCATTTGAGCAGACTTCTCTGCACTGTGCTCCCACTGTATTTTCTGGTCTCCATTTGTGCCCTTCCTGTCATCCTCATCCTCACTCCTCTGGAGCACCATCCGGTCTCTTGACCATTCCTTGAGCACACCAAGCCTTCATTTCCCACCGTACTTGTCCTTGCTTTTTATTTTGCTTCTCTGTTTGAAATGCACTTCTCTCCCTCCCTTCCTCCAGATCTCCATCCGGCTACCATCTTATCAGAAATACCTTCTCTGATGGCTTAAACACAGGCGCCTTGTCACTCTTTCTCCTTGCCTTGGTTTATCCCTCCTCTTATGAACCATTAATCTTTGATATTTATTTATTGATTGATTTTCTCAATCTTCTAGAAATCAACTTACAAGAACAGGAATGTGTTTATTTTGTATACTATCTTAGCACTTACAAGAGTGCATAATACGCAAATATGTGGTCAATGCATGCATGAATAAATAAATGGCATGGACCATTGCAGTGTAGCTCAAAAATGCAGGGGCCACTAGAAGGAAGAGTAAGTAATTTAATTTGATTAGAAATCAGGATAAGAGAAATAAATTGAGCTGTAGTTTCAGCAAATTCATATGCATAGTCATGTTTTGGTTTTATTTTATTTATGTATTTAATTATTTTTGTGTGTGGTACTGGGGATTGAATTCTGGTCCTTGTGCTTGTGAGGCAGCCTCTGGAACCACTGAGCTAAATCCCCAGCCATGTTTTGGTTTTAGACATACAATATATATCATGAATTTTCTCTTTTCCAAGCCTGACCAGATTCCATATTACCATTAAGCCTTTTCTTAACCAAGTTCACGTCCTTGTTTTGTTTTGGCATTTAAATCCTATTACTCTATTTTATATTTTAATTTTCTTCATCATACAATTTAAGAACAGCACAGTGCGATCTCCTAGGAGGAGAAGTCATGCTGCCTTAACCTTTCCTAGAAATGGAACCCAGGGTTCAATCTCTCTTCCAGTACAGCTGGGCTCTCAGGCAATGCTTAGTTCATGAACATTTAAAGAGAAAAATGATGAAAGCCTTGGGGGTGGGTGTCTTAACAATTGGAAAGAAAGTTTAATTTTCCTAGATTACTGGTGAGACCCTAACTGATGAGACAGGATAGGGCAGCAGGATCAGAAGTCTGTGCCCACCTCATCCCATCTCCATCCCTCTTGTCACTGCTGCTATTTCCTTCCAAGGTTTCCAGAGTACCTTGGTGTCACTGAGAGTATAACAGTCCCATTCATGAAGCCATTTGCTTCTTTTGAAGTGACCTACTGTACAGATAGCTTGCATAATTAACGTGCCCCAGAAAGCTGTTTAAATTAATTATGAAATTGGCCCCCAAGAAGGATTCCATGGGAGGAAGTGCTTTATGTCTTTTAGCCAGGATTTCAGAGTCCCAAGTTCTTTTTTTCTCACCATTAAGACTTTGTGACCTAAGGCAATTCACTTAATGTACCTCTCAAGTACCTAAAAGATACTTTATTGATCCATATTTTATTCATACTTTGTGCTTCTGAATCTTAGGAGAAGCTCAGGAGAGCCCCTCTGGAGTCACTGAGTGAAAACTGGTAAGGACCTTTGAGATCCTCAATAGAAAATTCCTTAAAAGGACTTGGCTACATATATTTTTTCTAATGTCTCAAAGTAGGTATTTCATGGCACTAATCATTATTCACTTAAGTTCACACATATGTTTAACTTTTAAAAGTTCAAGACTGCCTAAGACCTAAGTGGTCTGTTCTGTGAGCTAGACTTAGTGCTATTGGCTAGGAAAGTAATAAATCATTTCAAAATCATGCTGTTATTGGGATATTGCAAGTTGCATTTTCCTTGAAAGATGGCAGTAAGTTGGACTCATATAAACCTTGTCTGTCACACTTCTTTTTTTGTTTTGTTTTGTTTTTACCACTTGTACTAAAGCATTTTGACCACTTTTAAGGTTCAGAAGGAACTTGTGTTGAGAAATAAACTAAATTAGATATTTGTAGTTTGCTCTTGGTTATATCAACTTCTTTTTTGTGAGTGCTGCACAATAGTGTGAACTATTATTTAATTGATAAAGACTCATGGTGTCTTTAAAGACTCCATTGGTATCCATAAAAAACAAACAGTTCTTTCTTCTCTGTGGCGATATGGGATTTCTATGTTCATCCTCCAGTCCTGTGCCAAACTGAATTTCTGTAAAATGTTGTTCTACTTTTCTAAGCAAAAAATCATAGACGATATAAAGTATTCTTCTTTCCAAACAAGCCAGTGCAAACTGTAGTAAGTTGCCTTAGCTTGTGTAAATCTGGAAAGCTGTCCAAATTTTCCTGTTACTTTTCCCAGAAGGCATCTTGCATCTTTTCTTGCACATCAACAGCTGTCCAGAAGATGGCACTGTGTGGTAACTGGATGACAGCTTCCTTTTGTAAATGCGTCTACCGTGTGCATTTATACCCACTCTGTCAGTATTATAGTGGAGGGTATGATATGATAAAAAAAAGTAGTTAATGTTATTGAGTTATACATCTGTTTCTTCTGCCAGTAAATTTTTATGTCTCATTGCTCCCTCCAGAAAAATAGTGGAATTGATGATGTCTCCTTAAAAAGCTTTTTAGTTTTGTGACTGTTAATTTTGGAGTTTATTTATTAGGTTGTCCTAATAATACAGAGACATATGAGCAAATAATCTCCAAATAATATTATCCCAGAACACTTGCCCTCCGTTTCTCTCAAGGAATACATATGGTTGGGCATAATATAAAACCCTTCAGAGAGCTGCTCTCAACAGCGGGTTATTGTCACCTCCTTCCCTGGTGAGATAGAAAAGGAATCTAGCACCCAGTTACTCACAGTATGGTTCTGGAAGCATAGGTCTTTCCCCAGTATCAAAGTTCACCTTTTATTCTTAACTTTGTTTCAGTTCTGAGGGTGGTTAGAGCAGAGCATTTGTTTTAAATTTAAAGAGTTATGTAAGTGAGATGACAGCTCTAAAAGGGGTCTGTAATGAATTGTGTTTAGTTATTTTCTCAAAACACTTTCAAAAGTGGGCTGGTGAGGATTTGATTTTACCTTTCTCCATGAGAAAATGTAGTATTTTCCAGGAAAATGGTAGATGGTGTTACTTGATATTCCATGCAGGGGAAAGCTGTAGTAGCTGCAGTCTTCAAAGAGACAAAAATGACAGGAAAAAGAAGTCAGTTTGAGTGATTTTGAGTGCTTTTTATTTTTAAGAATAGTTCTGGGATATATCATAAAGTAGATTCATTTTCATCTTTATTTCTTAAACATACATATCTCAGAGTTGTGAAACTTATGGTGATGAAAGTAAATTATCAAGAAGAAGCAGTAAGAGTGGCAGATGTATTGTAAAATATGATGATCTTTGTTTTCAGTTAGAGCATACAGATGATTTAAAAATTAGAATAAAATTATCTCTTGTATACAATCTCCCCCTACCCTATATTATTTAATTACATAGAACTTCTATCCTTTTACCATACTGAATAATTACTCAGTACTGAAAGTGACAAAATACATTAACTCAACCCAAACAAAACATACATGATGAAAATTGTTGGGAGGGTGGCCTGTAAAATACTAGGCAGAAAGTGTCTTGTCCATAAACCCCATGCTTCATTGAGGCCAGGAGATAAAGATCTCTCTAGGTCTGCTGTGCTGGTTCACAGTCCCTTGCCCTATGCTCATGTTGCTGCTGCCTGCAGTGAGCCACAATGGTGTATGCTCATATTTTCTGCAAGCACCATGATATTTCACTCATCCTCCAAGACCCAAATCAGATATCCCCTGATCTGCAGGTAGCTAATCACTGTTGTTCTATTATTTAATAGCTTCATAATCTTATTCCTGTCTCACTATGATGAATTATATGATGTCTCTCATCTCCCTCCACCCCAAAATGAACTTTTGAAGTCAGGAACCACACTTTATAAATTTAATATCCTCAGTCCCTCATTCATGGATGGCAACTGTGGCACATATGACTCCTTTCTTAAATTCTGCATCTGTGGCATTTTTTTTTTCAAATTAATCATGATGCTTTTTCTTTCTGAAACTTAGCAATAGCCCCATGGTGTTTATGAACCCCACACCTCAGGCAGATTTTTGCTACAGATTCATTGTGATTAACACCTTAACTGCAAAGTCGTTGCTGCCACTGGCCACTTACCTCTTAGTAGGCAATCGTTATTATTTTTAATGTGAAAAATATTTTCATTTAAATATTAAATGAAAATTATATAAAATCCATGTTTTGACTTTAGATTTATGCATTCTGTTGGAATTGAATCTAAAAATATAAAATTTTCTTTGATCTCAATTCCTGAGATTCAACTACATGTTTTTCTACTATTCATTCTTTTGAAAAACTTTAAGTAAGGTTAAACAGGTTCTTCTATATTACAAGACTTAACAAATCTTTTATGTGCCAGAGAGTATTAGGAGGCTGCATGATGAAAAAAAATATTTACTGGTTCACAAACTTTTATTGAAATAATTCATATCCTATGGACTAGTGTTCTCCAGCACACTAGTTTGTGGAATATTGTTGTAGCGGATTCCACATGATTCTACTTACATCTCCAGCACACTGTGTTATTTGTATATTTATAGCTGGTTATTAGCATAGGAATAAAGAAAGCCACAGGCTTTTCTTTTTGCTATCTTAAAACAATAGGACATAATCTTCAATAGCTTTGGTAGAAACATGTAGAAATAATGGCTTCTTTGAGTTCTTTGATATTTAAATGCTTCAACCTTTGAAAGTATGCTATTAATTATGTTTTATTCTTTAAAAGTACAAAGCATTGACTGATAGTAATAGATTGGATTGGATTCAAGGACCCAAAGTCTGACATCGACAAACTCCACAAATATGCCCTTGTCATTTCTTTTCATGGCTCTTAGTTTTCTAAACCATAAATTGGGATTATTGAGTCCCTGTGATAGGGATACAAATGCAGAACAAACGATGAAAAGGTAAATGTTTGCTCTGCTGGATTTTAGATGTAACAGTCTTAAGGCTTAGTTTGTATCCAACTTGCTTAGAAAGTAGATTTTATTTCCAGAAAATAACGAATGTACTTGAAAGTGACTAACAGCAACAAAGACGTTACTGGACATACCTATTGTGTACAGTAGCAACTGGTTGAACCTAATATTTCCAACTCAAGCTTAATGACTTAGAAACATACTTTGAGACATTTGAGTACCAGTGTGCTATCTCCATAGACAACCTCCCCACATAAACACATAAAGAGAAAGAAAAGAAAGGACAGCCTGGAAACATCACTTCAAATAGTGATAATGCCGTGATGCCTAAAAGACAAGTACTGTGATTTAACAGTAATTAGTTTCCCTTAACAAAGAGCCATGAGATATTAATCAACAGTGAAGGTATTTTGCATTTTCTCCACATCTACTGCCTTATTGGGTAGAGTTAATAGTAATGTTTCTGTCCTTGGTCCATTTCACAGATGTCCTTCTTGCATCAACACTATGACTTCTGTTTTAATTTATAGGTGCGTCCATGTATTAGTTATGAAAGTTGGCTTGCACACATCCCGTTTCACATTTAATTTTGCATTTTGTGCAACATGTTGACACAGTTGGAAAAACTGGGGTTGTATACCAGGCAGCATTCCAATTCCTGGCTTGCCACTTACCAACTATGTAATCTTACAAATCACTTAATTTTTCTTCTTCTACATTTCACAGCTATCAAAGGAAGACAATAATAACTATGATTGTCATGAGGATTCAATGAGGAAATATAGCAGTGTATAATAGCTGCTTAATAAAGCCTGTTCCCACAAAGCCCTCCTTCACACCAATCCTAGGTTAACTGAAATAAAATATTAGTAAGAATTTTTCCACTGAAAATCCTCCAGTGGCTCTCATTGCTCACAGGATCAATTTAAATCTCCTTTATTGTGTTAATCAAGGCTGTACATTAACTAGCTTATTTCTAGTTTGATCCCTATCTTCTCTTCTGCGTTTAAAGTAGCCACCCTAAACCTCTGTCTGAGCTCTGCTCTCATTCCTCTGCCTTGCTTGTTCTGACTTTTCCTTCCCGTCCTCCCCAAGAGGCTTTTGCCTGCTAACCTTTACCCCACCCCATTCTAACATCACTGTCTCTCTTCTGTGCTGTTTCCTTGCACATTTTCATCTTCATACAATCTGTTCATCTATTTGCCCCCTCACAAGACCACAAATTAAGTGTGCAAATTGTACTTCTTTATACTTCATATTCCCAAGGTATGATGTAGTGCTCCATAAATTATTAGTTCATGTACTCTCTCTTGCCTTATTTTTTTTTCCTTTTCCTTGTCAAACCAAAGACAGAGAAAAAAATTCATTATTACTTTTTAATCCTGATAAAGCCAGACATATTTTAGTAATTTTGTGACTTAGAAAATAATCTACTAGTTTTAGTATCTGTTTAAAAGATAAATGTGTGTAGATTTAAAAGAATTCATTGACAGGCATCAATCATATTCATGAATTCTTAAAGTATATCCTTCTAGAATTAAATGTAATGGAACTACAGATATTTCAATCTGCCTGCAGCCTCGACATGATATTAACTGATTAATTCATAAGAGTTCTGCTATTAGAATGCATGCTAATAATCATTGGTACAAAATTTTTTTAACATAAAAATAATTTTATTTTAGGTCTTAGGAATCGCAGTTTGGGAGCAGGGTCTCTGGTAGTTCTGAATCAGTGTTCTAAAAAAGTCAGGAAAAATAGGAATTTGTATGGACTATTGAATTTTGAGAAAGAACAAGGGTTAAATGATGGATAGAAAATCTAACAAGAGGATATAAACAGAATATAAATGTCCAAAAAAATCCAAAATATGATAACCTCTCCCGATGTGCATACATCTTGAACACCTGGGCACAATGTAATTATCTAGTTGTTCCACTCATTCCAGATGCCTGAGATTGAAAGGTGGAGGTTAACAAGGGTCACATTCCTAGGCAGCAGCTAGAACTGTGTGTAAATTCTGCTTCCCTGATAGTCTCATCACTCCTTTTTGAGAAATTCTTTCATTGTTTTTTTTTCTTTTGTTGAGTTTATAGGTGCATTTAAGGTATATGGCACAATTACATTCATTATTGGGTCTGTGTACCTTTACATGACAGGTCTTGGTTCTCATTTTTTTCCCCTTGTCCGTGTCCTCCCTTCACCCCCTCCTCCCCTCCCTATTTACAAACACTTTATTTCCATTTTTTCATTTTGTCATATTTTTTTCTTTTCTCCTATTACCTTTCCCCTACCCTTCCCATTTTCCCTACATCTTTAGCCCTTTTCTTCCTATTTCACGTGGTCAATTATATCATTAGGATCTTATGTACTATTATAGTTTTTCACACCAGAGAAACTATTTGGTATTTACACGTGTGACTTATTTATTTCACTGGTACAAAAATTAATAAATGGTACACACTTGGGGTTTAATTTTTGCCCATGATTTGTAAATGCATAACTGAGAAAGGGACTTTTCAAAATCTTTTTTTTTCATGGATGTGCTATTAAAGTGGCCTAGGAGAAGCTTGGATTCTCTAGAACTGAATTCACATTTGTAAAGACATAAAACTACTGTGTAGCAGCAGCTTTAATTATTACTTAAAAGAAGAGTTGTTAATATGGCTCCCTCAGTTACTTGAGCTTTTGATTATGTAAGGGGAAAAAAAAGATAAATTTGAAAACTGAACTTCAATCAAATAGTTTGTTCTGCTAGTTACTCCATAATTCATTCTATGACTTTTACATTTGTTCTAGGAAAGAAGCCAGATACCAAATGTGTCACTGACTGCTTACAGGTAGACAAAGGCTTAAAGAAAAAAAATCAACTTACCCCATGCGAGAAAGGCTTGCAGATACTTACATAACTATTTGAGCCTCTTCGAAGTTCGTGAGCTCCTCACCAACTGAGAGATTTAAAAATTTCCCCTGTTATTCCTATGAAGCATCCCCTCATTCTTACTTGGGAATTCTCTTAGTCAGAACAGAAAGCCACCACATTTGCACTTTAGACATGAACTTCAAGCTACCAGCCTCTTAGCTGTCTGTTACCTTCCCTGCTTATTAATTTAAGAGATCTTTGACAAGGAGAGCAGTTGCTTGAGAGGGTTAAGGTGTGTTCTGCTAGCTTGGCATGTTTTACTTACTCATATGCCAGCAATAAATGGAGATTGGTCTGTGTTAGGATGCGAGTCTATTCTCCAAAGGCATATATGCTGATAGCACTAATGATTTGCAATATTTAACAGTAAAACTGTTTTACTTGCAGTAACTCCAGGCTTTGAATTATAAATGGAATCATTTTATGTCTTTTGGCATTAGGAGAAATACATGGGAATTATTCCAGATTTCTCATTAATAATGTAACAAGTAAATGTTTCAAAATAATGAGAATTGATATCTCTATTTAATTGGTGTTTGGAAAATACATTTCATTGATCAAATGTACATTTATCAAATTTGTGTAAATTTACATTGATTTGAAATAATCCAGACTGTTTTCAAGGGATACTGTATATCCTATATATATATTTATATACATGATTTGATGTTTGTGTATATCTTTTTATTTATTATTTGGGATGATTGAAAAACCTATGTAAACACTAGCAGTACTAAGATACTGTTTTTAATGTAGTGTTTCTCTAATTAACATTTATTTTATTTGACCTGAAATTTAACTTCTTTGGAGGGCTGCTAACTGAGCACTTCAGGAGGTAAATCTTGGCTTTTCCTGATTGGGTAAAATCATATGCAATTTTGGAAAGATATCAGATTTACCTCTGGAAAAAATTTCTTGGCACAATTAATGTGAGGTATACTTTTTGTGACTAAAGTAGGCATAAAAATATGTCCAAAAATGGAAGTATGAATCTGTATTTTTACAGACCACCTTTTTTATAATCTTAACCCAGACTTCTTTAATGAAGTTACCAGTTCTCTTTATGGAGGGTTTTAAATACCCTTAAATGCAAATGAATTATTTGAAATGTTTTCTATCTACTCATAGATTTTAACTATTTTAACACAATGATGTACTGAGGAAAAGGAATCTTAATATTGCCAAAGTTCACATTGTAAGTGGTGTGAGTTGTCATGACAAGTTGTCTTTTTGGTAAAATTTTATGATTATATGTCTGTAAAGAGAGTCATTTGGAAAATTACAAATGATTTTGGGATTAAAGAGAGGATGCTCAATCTTTTCAGTGTCTTGCTTATTTAGTATGATGAATAAGACTATAAAAAGAGACTAAATTTCAGAGAATGGAGAAAAAGGAAGCTGGGATCCTGTTTAGCGATATATAATCAAGAACCTATAGCTAGACATAAGAAACTGTGGGATCTTAATGCTGAATAAAAATTTGGATTAACCCACTTTACTGAGGAAACAACTGAGTCTAGAACTGATCTGCCCCAGATTATTGTGTGATGTTGACTGTGTTCACATTTCACCTTACTTTGTGATTTCCATTGCATCAGATTCACTGCTGAAAGGCCTGGCCAGCAAAACCTTACAAATTAGCAGCAAAGCTGGCATGATGAAGATTTGGTTAACTATTTTCAGCCTGATAAGGCTGTATAAATTTCAAATGTAATTATGATAAAGCTTACCTTTTGGCTGTGGGCTTCTGAGCTCTTGGATGGACAGCTGCTCTAGCATGAAAACATTCCCTTACCTATAACTTCCTCTTTTATAGCAGATTAAGGAACTTGCCAATGTTCCTACTTTTAGTGTGCAACCTCCTGTTTCCATTTCCAGATGTCCTGTGTAGGAGATGATAGTCTCATGAGGGAGTCATTCTTTTAAAGCTGAAGTTGTTTAAAGGAAACAGTTATTGCTCACTAATATTTGTCTCTCTGGACTCTATTCCCAACTTCCACTTGCTTTTCAGCTTAGCTTTCACTTTCAAGAAAATGAGGAGCAATTCAAATAGAAGAGAAGAAAACTAGCATTTAGTCACAATTCCTGACTTGCCAGTACTCACCTGAAATTGCTTTTGTAATGAAGATAGTGTGAACAGATAAATTATAAATGATCCTTGGGTACTTACTTTATCTGTATTATTAATTGCTAAGCAAATCAAGGCTCAGAGATATTATATAAGTCAGGGAGAAGAATTAAAAAGCCAAGAAGCTCAAAAGGAAGACATCATCAGGAGAAAGGTCTCATTCCTATTTCAATTAATAAAGAATATATAATACGTATTGTTATGTTCACCACACATATGTACTACATATTTAGGCACATATTTTAGACATATTTATATGCTGTCTGACACCAATTTGAAATTGGAAATATGTCTAATTTTTCATATCAGAAAGATTTATTTTTAAAATGCACTCTGTCTTAGTCTGGCACTCTATTCACTTACTCTTGCTGGAGCATTTCTGATATCCTATGTATCTAGGAGTTACCTATAGGTGTTCCAAAAAGTGCCCTATGGTTTCTCTGAAATTGTTTTGTTTGTTTGTATTACTTTACTTTCCCACCTTAAGCAAATATTGCAACCATACCTCAACTTCCAAAGAAGAAAGATTGAAATCCAATATTACAAAGTGTTAAAACAAAAACAAATAACAGCAAAAGCAACACAAAATTTTACAACCTGGAACTACAGCAGGGTGATGGATTATTATATCTTCCATATAGTTTCTTCATTCAACAGAGGACAGTTCTAACTCTAATCCCAGAGATATTCCAACATCTTGAAATTTATGCACTAACCTCAATAATATGGATCTGCATTCGTAAGAAACACTCTCTGAAAGAACTAAAGTTTTTACATTGCTACATGATTGACCAAACTTTTTAGTGAACTTCCAAACGGGTGATTCATTCAAAGGATAGGCTCTTACTGCATTTTTCCAGTGGTTTTCAAAATTCATCTTTGATTATTTAATTTATAATAGAATTCATCTCCCTTTCTGTTTTATGCTGCCTTCTTCTTTTTTCTCATTGAGTTTATTGGTACATTTTAGGTATACAGTACTGCTGCATTCATTATTGGGATCTTGTACCTTTACATGACAGGTCTTGGTTATCATTTAAGGGGAGACCCTTACCCCTGCCCTCTCTTCACACCCTCCCCCCTTCCCTATTTATAAATATTTTATTTCCATTTTTTCATTTTCTCATGTTTTTTTTTCCTTTCCCTTATTATCTTTCCCCTACCCTTCACATTTTCCCTACACCTTTAGCACTTTTCTTCCTATTTCACATTGTCAATTATACTATTAGGATCTTATGTACAATTATAGTTTTTCACACCAGTGAAACTATTTGGTATTTACACATGTGTGACTTATTTATTTCCCTAAAGAGTATATCCTCAACATGCATCCATTTTCCTATGAATGACTCTAATTTCTCATTCTTTGTGGCTGAGTAATATTCCATCTTATAGAAAAACCACATCTTCTTTATCCAGTCTTAAACTGATGGGCAAATGGACTGTTTCCAAGTTTCAGCAATTACAAACTGTGCCACTATAAACATGGGTGCGCATATATCACTGTGGTATAATTCTTTTAATTCTTTTGGAAAGATACCCAGCAGAGGGATGGCTGGGTCAAATAGAACCTCTAATCCTATCCTAGTTCTTTTAGGTATCTGCGTATTGATTTCCATAGTGGTTGCACCAATCTGCACTCCCACCAACAATGGAGAAGGGTTCCTTTCTCCCCACAACCCCGCCAACATTTGTTATTGGTTGATTTCTTGATAACAGCCATTATTTGTGGGGTGAGGTGGAATCTCAGTGTTGTTTTCATTATTATCTCTCGAATGACCAGTGATGTTGAACATTTTTCATATATTTACTTGCTGCTTTTACTTCTTTGTCTGAGAAATGTCTGTTCATTTCAGATGCCCATTTTTTAATTGGGTCTTTATATTTGGGAGGGCTGATTTTTTTGAGTTCTTTATATATTCTAGATAATAGTCCTTTGTCTGAGGAGCAGCTGGTAAAAATTTTTTCCCACATTGTAGGTTGTCTCTTAGTTCTGTTGATGGTTTCTTTTGCAGTGCAGAAGCTTTACAATAAGATGTGATCCCAGTTATTGATTCTTTGTGCTAATTCCCGTGCTACTGAGGATTTGTTCATAAAGTCTTTTCCTATGTCAGTATCTTCAAGAGTTCTGCCTAATTTATCTTCCAAAAGATTTAGAGTCTCTTTTTAAATATTTAATCCACTTGGATTTTAATTTAGTGCATGGTGAAAGATAAGGTTTTAAAAGATCTAGTTTTAATCTTCGGCAGGTTGAAATCCAGTTTTTCCAACACCATTTATTAAAGAGCCTATATTTCCTCTACTGAGGATGTTTGTCTCTTTTGTCAAAGATGAGGTAGCTGAGTACATCTGCAGTTGTTTCTGTATCTTCCAATCTATTCTTCTGATCTTTAGGTCTGTTTCTTTGCCAGTACCAAGCTGTTTTTATCACAGTGGCTTTGTGGTATAGTTTCAAATTGGAAATCGTTATATCCACTGCCATGTCTCTATGCTGCTGCTTTCTTTAACCAGTTACTTCTCTGTTTACCTATTTTTGTACTGGATTATAGAGACTAAGTAATCCCATAAGCCAGAAAGTGAAAGAGTGCTTTAAAAATTTATATATCAGTCTCCTTCATTTTGTAAATGAGGAAATTGTGGAACAAAAAGACGGAGATGCGTGGTCAGGGTTATCCATCAAGAGAGTAGCAGAGCCAGAAATTGAGCTTGGAGTGCTGTGGTCTTAGGGAAAGTGTTTTCTCTACTATTCTACAACTATCAACTGAAAATGCTGTCCCTCAAAAATAAGAAGAGAGGTAGATTGAAAATGTAGGGAATATTTTGTTTCTTGTATATTTATTTATTCTAGGGATAGCCTGCATGGGTTTTAGGAACTAAGTAAAAAATTAAGTCTCTCCTTTCATTTAATTCATCAGCCAGTATAGGTTTAACATTGCTTTATAAAGGCTATGATAAAACGGGGAGATAATAGATTTTTAATATCTAACCAAATTTTCAGTATCATTAGGGAAATAAAAATAATAGAGCTTGCAGTCTTTGACAAGAAAAAGAAGCACTCAAAATAAATGGAAAAGTAGTTGATTAGAGAAAGGAATCAGTGTAAAGTGGAATGATTTGAGGTTTCTTGAAGATTAGGATGTGAGAGAGCTTTCTAAGACATAGAAGAAATGGTCAGATGGGAGGAGAGCCCAAGTGTTCCTGAGCTGGAAGAAACAGCTGAGAGGTGTGCATTGTACTCTGTCCAAGGTGGAAGGTTCATCCTGGGTAGATGATCTGGGATGGGTAGCACAGGGCAAGATGAGATGTCAGCTTTGTAAAAATTTTTCAGTATCTTTAGTTTTCCCCTTCTTTATTAGGACATGTATACATTCATTGTGGGGAATTGGTACATATACTGTTCAATTTTCATCCCTTTTACTACCCCCCCTCCTCTCTCTCAAAATGGCATCCTGAGGGCCATTCAGTGTGCTTCAGGCAGAGATGTGACACAAAGAAGTGTGTTAGGGAGGTGAATTTATGACTGCAGCATACTGAATCAGATTGGATTTTGGAAAAACTAGGTCAGTGAAGACAGAAGTTAGTGAAGACTGAGACTAGGAAGATTCAGACTTAAAATTGTAATCCCAGTCTGGAAAGCAGTTAATCCAGTCTCAGCTCATCTGGTATAGATTTGGGGCTGAGAAAATTGAGGTGAGTTCTTTACTATGATTAGGGAAAGAACTAAGTGTGGATAGAATATCCATAACATGACTTTCAGTGTTCTTCATCCTTCTACTTAAAAAAAAAAATTAAAATTGAGGCACAAAGTACTGTGAAATGTGTTTAAAAAGTTGAGTGTGGAGCTGTTTATAAAAGAAGGAAATAACTTACGTCTCACTATTTATTTGTCTAGTTATTCTGAAATTGAGTAGAAATGTCCATTTAGCTAATTATTTTACTCATAGCTTAGATGACATTTCTTATAGAAAGCTGTTTGTAACCAATGGATTCAGGTTTTTTCCTCCTGTGTTCTTTTATAGAAACCTACACTTCCTTTTCCATAGCATTCTCCCTTACTGGGTTATAATTGCTTGATGGCTGGCCTCTCTTGTGAACTGTGGACTGTGTACTTCCCACAGATAGGGCAGTTTCCTGTCTTGATCACTGTTTCATCCCTAGGCTTTGGGATAGTGTCCATTGTGGAGAGTTTTCACTAAATTCTTGTTGAATTATTATTTTTGTCACACAGTTTCTCCATTTTATTATTTTTTAAAAATAAATTTTATCCCATTGCCTCCCTTAAGCCCCTTCCCCTTCCTATGTACGCAAGCTTTTTTCCCCATTTTTTCCTTCTATTTTCATTTTTTCTCATCCCTTTGTTCCTCTCTCCCTCCCTCCTCCCTTGTTCCCCTTTGTATTTAATACTCTGTTCCCATTTTCCAACATCCATTATACATCTCAGTCCTTATTTCCACATTCAGTTTCTCATACCAGATAAAACAATGCAGTATTTAAACGTATGTGTCAAATTTATTTCACTCAGAATTATGGTCTCAAGGCCCATTCATTTAGCTATGAATGTCTGAAGCTTATGCTTCTTTATGGCAGAGCAGTACTCCATTGTATATTTTTTAAAAAACTCATTTTCTTTATCTATTCATCAGTTTATGGGCATTTGGGCTGTTTCCAAAATTAGCTATTGCAAACTGTGCTGCCATAACATGGGTGTGTGTATATCACTGTGCTATGATGTTTTTAATTCTTTCAGGAAGATAACAAGAAGAGGTATAGCTAGGTCAAATGGAACCTCTAGTTTTAAAGTATTCTGAAAAAGGAGATTGAAGAGGATATTAGAAAATGGAAAGATAACTTTTTCTCTTGGATAGGAAGAAACAATATAGTGAAAATGGCCATACTTCCAAAATTGTTATACAGGATTAATGCAATCCCAGTAAAAATCCCAACAGAATAAGTCACAGAATTAGAAAAAAAAATCTTAAAATTCATTACTACAAAAAATAAACTACTGGGACCTCATCTTACTAAAAAAACTTTTACACAGCAAGAGAAACCACCAACAGAGTGAAAAGACCACCCACAGAATGGGAATTTTTTTTGCCAGCTATTCTGATAAACAGTTATTATCTAGAATATATAAATAATTAAAAAACATAAGACCCCGAAATTTAAAAACCCAATGCACAAATAGGGATCTGAATTAAAAAAAAACACTTCTTAGATAAAGAATTAGAAATGGAAATGGCAAATAAATACATGAAAAAATGTTCAGCATCACTGAGAGGTGCAAATTTTGTCTCACTCCAGAAAGAATGGTTTGTATCAAGAAATCAACTGATAAGAAATGCTGAAGGAACTGTGGGGGAAAAGAAACCCTTCCCCACTACTGGTGGGAGTGTAGACTGATACAACCACTGTGGAAATCAGTGTAGAGATTTTCTTTAAAAACTTGAATTATTAAATGGCTGCCTAACTGAAAGAATATATTTGTATTGTGTGTATATAGGAAGAGGGGGGAGGAAGGAATAAATGAGGAAAGGAGTGGGGGAGGAAGGGAGAAAGGGAGGAAAAAGAAAGGCAGGAGGGAGGGGAAATGATTAAAGACTACTAGGAAAACTAAGGATCATTACAAAAGTACTTTATTTTCAACTTGGTTTCATATGTGCTTCCAACAAAGGCTCATTAATATTGATTTAATATAATATTGGCATTGCGGCTTTTGAAGGTCATATGTGATGTGATTCATGTCCCTTATGACTGGTTCTTTCTCCTAGTAAAATAAATAAAAAATTTCAAATTAAGGAGTCAAATTATGATGAATCCAAGGATCAGATAAATTCACTTGCTACCTCTTAAATGTTTTATCTTAAAATTGAGAATGCATCAACAAAAAAGAAATTAAAACACATATTTATATCCTATTTCCACGATTTAAATGCTGTGAGAAAAATTTAACTTGAAATGGAGTTTTATCATGCTGTCACTGGATATTGACGATGTTTATGAATTTAATGGACATGTTAGACATTCTAAAGCAGAATTTCTGGCTATATTAGCTCATAAAGTTTTTTTCCTTTTTATTTGAGTTTATTGGTACATTATAGATATACAGTACAGTTACATTCATTACTGGGATCTTATACCTGTACATGACAGGTCTTGGTTCTCATTTTTTCCCCTAGCTCATAAAGTTTTTAGAAATAAGGAAATAGGAAAATTTTCATTGCAAAACTCAATAATTGTATTTAAGAGGTCTTCCTGAAATGTTGCATTATATGGAAATAAATTCAGGTGTTTTACTGTTATACATTTATATTAATGATGCTGATAAGTATGTGTAATTGATAATAGTACCTGATTAATTAAAATTAAACAACATTATATAATATGCTAAATTAAATGAAATCATAAGATTGGAATTGCTTTAAGTTGCTTATTAAGGTTCTTGCAACTGGTATCTTAGCAGAAAGCACCCTTTTGTGAAGCAATATATCTAGATATATCCATATATCCAAGACCATTCATGCGGAACAGTTTCTGCTTCCTGAAGGGAGTAAAACACAAGCATGGACAGCAGGAGAAATAGTGAACAAAAGCCTGGAAGTAAAATGTGTGTTGCTGATTTGGCCAATTCAGAAAATTCTAGTTTAAAGAAAGCAGACACTGTGTATGGGAGGAGAATAGGAATGGGAGCAGGTACAAAGGCTTGGAGTACTTGGACACTGTGTTACTCCACCCTTGAAGGCCTGGTAGGTAAGGTGTGTATATTCAGGGTCAGTCGTCCTCTGGGCACTTCATTAAGAGAATTAAATGTGTCCCTCTTGTTCAAGCTTTTCTTTCAGAATCGATGTTCCTGCAGGACATTCTCCTTTGCCTACTGATTACACTCAGCTAGAATAGAAGGTATTAATGTTTGAGGCTCAAATAGATTAACTAAACATTATTATGTTAATTTTATTTCAGTCAACTATCAAAGGTTTATTATAAATCCACTGTGCACTCAAATCATAGGACACTGTCCTTGGTCCCATGGAAATTACCGTTTTGTTGAAACAACAAAAGTTAGTGATTTAAAAATAGAAAAATGGAACTGAAATTTTAATACCAGAAAGCATGCATTATGAAATGTTCCTATTTTTATTCTTAAAATTATATCCATAAACTTATATCATTTAGAGATATACAGTGGTGTGTATATTCATCTTTAATGATAGGAAAATATGAATAATGTAAAATTTATTAGCTTTACCACTTTTTTATTTTTTTAATTTTTTTCTTTTTATTGAGGTTATTGGTACAATCTAGGTATACAATACAGTTACATTCATCATTGGGATTCTGTACCTTTACATAATAGGTCTTGATTCTCATTTTTCCCCTTGTCCCTGCCCTCCCTTCACCCCCTCCTCCCCTCCCCATTTACAAACACTTTACTTCCATTTTTTCAGTTCCTCATATTTTTTTCCTCTCCCTTATTACTTTCCCCCACCCTTCCCACTTTCCTTACACCTTTAGCCCTTTACTTCCTATTTCACATTATTAATTATCTCATTAGGATCCTGTGTACTATTATAGTTTTTCACACCAAAGAAACTATTCGGTATTTCAGTTAAAGAAATCTCTGTATGAACATTAAAAATAGGGAATCCTAAAATAAAACTAAAAAGCAAAGTAAAAGAGAACAGGCAATGATGTAACATCAAAATAATCCTTAATTCTGGAGATGAAAATGGTCCCTGAACATATTTAAATTGCTTCTCACTCTTATAGTCTTATTTTATTCTTTTTTTCATTATTTAGAGAATACTTTATTAGTTTCTGTAATCAAACCCACGTAGTTATGACCTTACGTATTTAGTATGATGTGTTACCCAACTTTAACGGTGCTGCCAACTTTGGAAAAAGTCATCCCAATTTACTGTGTTGACTTGGCATTGTACAGAAATGGACAACCATATTGGTCTAGAAATGTTAATTTATTTTTTTTCCATGTGTACAGCTTTACCACTTTTAAGTGTATAGTTCAGCAGTGATAAGTGCATTTGCATAATTGTGCATCTGATCTCCAGAGATCTCCTCATTTGGCAAAACGGAAATTCTATACCCATTAAACAAGTCTTCATTCCTCTCTCCCTCTCAGTTATCTGAGAGCCACCATTCTATTTAATTTTCTGTCTTTATGAATTTGACTACTCATGTACTATTTGCCTGCGTTCTATTTTATGGGTCTCTGTCTTTATGCTAGTACTAGACCACTTTTATCTTGTAATATGTAGAAACTTGATATTGTGTGATCTCTATTTGTTATTGTTTTGTTGTTTTTTAAGAGTATTTTTGCTATTTGGAGTTTCTTGGTATTTGACACGAATTTTAAGGTGGAATTTTTCTATTCTTCAGAAAACAAATACAATTGGAATACTGATAGAGGTTGCATTAAGTTGTAGATTACCCTGGGTAATCTTAACATGGCAACAGTATTAATTCTCTAACTCCATAAATATAGAATATCTATTTGTGTATCTCTTTCCCCAGTATTTTATAGGTTTTAATATATATGTCTTTTTCTCTCAGATTATATTTATTTTAAGCATTTCATTATTTTGATGCTAATAGAAACATAATTGTTTTCCTTAAGAACTGCCATTTAGACCTTAAGGAACGGTGCACATTTTAGGACTTAGTTTAGAAAGTTTGTCCTTAGTCTTTATAGTGTTGTTTTCTGTCCATTATCCTGGATATTTTCTCATGTTCTTGAAAATTTAAGTTTAAAATTATTTCAAACAGATAGTTTCTTCCAAATACACATGTATGTGATATTTTGACAACTCAAACAGCCTTGGTTCTATCATTCCAAATGATCCTGTAGATTGAACCTTCATTTTTTCTTTAGGAATATAAAAGGAATATAAAAGCTCTGTATTTTAATTTTCAGAGTTATTTTACCCTTGGATGCAAATTAAAATATGACCTGTGACCCTAAACTAAAATTATTTTGTTGATCCATTGATTACTTTAGTCAACAGCATCAGCTAAATATCCAGTATTTGCTAAACATTGGAAATATATACAAAATTTAAATTCTTATAGTACAGAGAAATTCCTGTCTGTCTCACTGGAACATTTTTGTTTTACCTACACTCAGGTTCTGAACTTCTTGGCTTCTTACCCTCCAAATACATACAAAATAATTTTTATTATAGTAGTAAAATATTAATAGCTAGCACTATTGAACCCTTATATTGTAATGTTTCAGACACTATACAAGTGTTGTACTCAATATTAACCCATGTAAGACTCATTATGCAAAGAGAAGACTGAGGCAGGTTGTGCTGAAGGCCACAAAGCTGCAGGTAGAGGTGCTAGGATCCAGCAGAGCCCTGCCCCATGCAGATCATACTAAAATGGACAAATGATTCATCAAATCATGGACTATCTGCCTGATATACAGTAATGCATGCACTGTCTACTTAATCTCAATGTCTACGTATTCATCAATAATATAAATGCAGTAAGATCATAAATGCAATATACACACATAAATGCAATATACATGCAATAAGATCTTAATTATATAGGAAATATGAAAATGTTAATAGCAAATATTGCAGATATTTTAGCATCGGGTGGTAATTTTATTCATTGAAAATAGTCATTTATGTTTTCTTTCTTTTTTCTTTTTTCTTTTTTTTTTTGGAGACAGGGTCTTGCTATGCATTTCAGACTGGCCTTGAATTCACCACGCAGCCCAGGCTGGCCTCAAATTTTTAGCCATCCTCCTGCCTCAGCCTTCCGAATGCTAGGATTACAAGCATGCACCACCATGCCCTGCTTGTTTTTATTTTTAGAGAAATAAGTTTTACATCAAAGTAATTCAAATTAATTACTATGCTGGGAGGACATAAGTTCAAGGGTAGAAGCTCTGTGCTTCTCTACTTTCGCAAATAATCAGGGCCATAAAGATTATAGAAACCTTTGGGGTCTGTACATGCTTTGAAAGTACAATCTATATTTTTGCATGTGTGTATATTTAATTATTTTGCCTGCTTTGCCTTTTGAATATGATTTATAGAGTACAGAGATAGAAGGCTTTTGCTTGGTATTTGTGGAGAAAGGATGTTTACTCAAAGCTGACCTCTGAAACAATAAAGGTCGGAATATACATATAGTAATTAAATAATTTCCTGTTATCTGAAGTTCAGGTTTAAATGGGTGTCCTGTATTTTATTTGTCAACGCTTTTAGATTTTCACTAGCCAGAAGAAAGTGAGAGCCATCAGTTTTAAAAACAGAAGGGCTCACCCGGCTTGTCTGTATGTGTATGTTGACTGTAGTCCAGTTGGTTAGGCTCTGGAGGGTCAAAGGCTGCCACACATGCCACCTTTCCTGGCTCTTGGACAGCCCAGTGAGCAGTCTGAGGGCTAGCATTCTCATTCTGTCTTTTCTGCCACACAGTAGGAGTTCAGAGGTTTTCAGTCTAAGCAAATCGCTCTGTAGTGCGAAGAACCTTAGGTATTTTAGAGTTAATACTATGCCCTGATGGGAAATGAATTCATTTTACAAGGTGAGTAATAACATCACTGGCAAGAAAAATGTCAACCAATCAGCTAGGAAAATTTTTACATATGCCTCATTAGCAGTGCAGCCCTTTCTGTCATTGTCTAATGATCTTGTTCCTTCCCTGCTCTTGTCTAGGACAAATATTCTTTCTTTAAAGCTGCCTCTTACATTGTTTCCTAGTCTTTCCTCAGCAGATTAACATTAGGAAAATGTTGAGTTTTCACAATTGCTTTAGTGATTAAAAGCTTTCACCCAAATGAAGCTCAATTCTATTCCTTATTAAGAATAACATATTGCTTTATTCTTGAATATTAACTTGGGAAATTGAAAGCACTTCAAGGTTGCTTTAGTTGGCAATCCACACCTGTTATTATTATTGTCATTATTTTTATTTAATGTTCCCAAACACTAGAAAATTTCCATTAATTACACATTGAGGGGCCGTGTTATCCTCTGTGCTTGGGGTAGCTGCAAGTTGAGTTATTTATGGGCTTCAGTTGGAAAGAATTTGTATGCCCAAACTAAAATTTAGCAAAGCAAGATCAAAGCCTTAGAATAAAAAATGTAAATTAAAATAATTTTCCATTTTGTTCATCTATTATTTCTATTGAATTTGCTGCCATATGCAATATGTTTGTTACTTCTCGTGGTAACAAGTATCTGCCGGCTATGCTTATCAAACATAAATGGTGATAAGACAGAGGGAAGGGAGGAGATTGGTACAGGGGGTCATTGAATGGGGACTCACCTGGCCCAACGTTAACTTCAAGCACTTGGCTTATCCAGAATAAGTTTAATTGTTGACTTGAACTCTGTTTCCCCCTTCCAGTCTAACCAGGTAGGTTACATGTTCTCCTCAGTAATTAGTCACTTACTCCCTCTGCTGTTTCAGATATCTACAGTGATAAGAATGTCTTTCTCTTTTTTGCCTTTGAAGCTTACATTTATGTCTTCTGGGATTCTCCCTCTTCATTGTTTCTCATGCGTGACAACTACTGAAACTCAGAGTTGATTGAATTGAATTTGTCAGATGTTTCTTATATGATTGTGAGTCTTCATATCCAACGTGTATGCATAGTGTGCATATATCATAAGGCATTAGTGTGTGCATACAAACATGTTTTAAAATCTCACACATGATTATTGTGTGTGATTAAATTGAAGAATTAAATCCTTTTAAAAATTCACATCCAATAGAATTGCATCCATTACAGGTTGCTCTCTTAAGCAAGTAACACAGGCGTCATCTGGGTCTGTATATTCTGTATTTCTTTCCCACAGTGGTTTTCAGAAGTGCATTAGAGATTCTAGCATCACTGATTTGCAATTTTATCTGCTAAATTATTTCAAATGCCCATTATTTACTGGCATAGAATGGAGGGTTCTTTGTGTTCAGTAAGTGAAAGTTCTTACATTTTTTTCCATTTCTCTTTGCATTTTTACCTCAAATATGAGTCTATTGGGGATTAAATCCAAATTAGTCTAATTTCCTTTCATAGCAGTAGTCATATTACAGTAATTCTCATTGCAGCGACAAGCATTTAGTGTCTTGACTTCATTGCTGTTTGCTGTAAAACGTTCAAGTCTGTGGTAGAGTTCCTTTGGTACCTTTTGACTGAGGCTGTTCATTGTTTCTGCCTCCACTGTGACTTACCTGCTATAATATCTTATTCGGTGCTAAGTTTAAAAGTGACTTTTAATCATAGGAGGCTGCCCCTATTTGCAAAGCCAGTACTGTACTCTGCCAATTCTGTGATCTTTATGCCTCTTGTCATCCTTTATCTTTGATGGGTTTTTTCTCCATTTTCTCACTTGCTCAGTCACCACTATTACCAACCCAGAAATAATCACCTGACTCATTTGCTTATTTTTATCAATCCCAAGTACACCCCCCCACCACGAGGTGATGCTCCGTCCTTGTACTTTCCTCTCCTCTTATTTCGACCCAGTCACTGAACCCAGGCATTCCTAATCAAATTCTTTGGCTTTATTATGTCTAAGTTGATTTGTCCCCATGCATGAGTGAGTGTGCCATGCCTCTGCTCCTGGCAGGATTCTTGTCTGATCAGAGTTTTGCATCTCCCTTGTTCACTCTAGGCTAGCCGAGTCCTGTCTCATTAGTGTAATCTTGATGTTCCAGCCTCATTGCTGCATTTGTTGTTAACTGTTACATCCTTTACCCCATAAGCTTTTTCACTTTGAAATATTTGAAGTGTTTAAAAAAGTTGTTAGAATTGTGCTCTAAAAAGCATAGAAACATAAATGCTACCTGGTGATAGGTTAATAAATGAAGAACGATATCTTACACTTTACCAACTGCTGTGCCAGAAAGGATGAACCACCTCCCCAACCCAACTTGGTTCTCCTGTTAGATTCATTATCCCCATTCTCAGAGAGCACAAACTGGAGCCTTGTCCCCAGGTCCTTTGTCTTCATTCTGTACTAAGTCTTTGAACATTTGTTCTTCTTTACCCTTCAACTGCTGCTTCAAAGTTCTCCTGTTAGATTCATTATACCCATTCTCAGAGAGCACAAACTGGAGCCTTGTCCCCAGGTCCTTGTCTTCATTCTGTACTAAGTCTTTGAACATTTGTTCTTCTTTACCCTTCAACTGCTGCTTCACCCTTCCTCTGGGGATAGGAGGCTTGGACCATTGCAATAGACTTCTGTCTCTCTGCAGCCCGCTCTCCTTAACATCTCAGGAGTGATTTTTCTAAAGCTTATACATATTTGTGTTATTTTTCAGTTAGATAATTTTCAGTGGCCTTTCCTTGCTTTTGAAACAAAATATAAGCTCCTTAATATGCTTTTCCATTACCTGGCCCTTTCCGACTTCTCCAACCTCAGTTCACTTTTTCTGCACAGATATCACACTGAGCTAATCGCAGTAGGCTTCTAGGCATTTGTGTGCGTTGCTGCAGCTGCAGGGGTGAGCTTCTTTTGTGAAAGTATACCAAGCACACATCACTGATTGGCTTGGTCAGCACCTTCTTCCTGCTAAAGCTTTCCCTGACCTAAGGAGGATCAATCACTTGTTTCTTAGTTTTTTCAATGGGGGTTTGGGATACTTTTATTAATGTAACTCCTCTCTAAATAGCTCTCTCCCTCCCTCCAATGTAAAGGTTTGGAGATTGAAGCAATGTCTTATTTACCTTTGCATCCTGTGGAACTAATAAGGCTTATGGTAGATACTCAGTAAATTGTTAAACCGATTATGGGCAAGAGAATGAAGATTTCTAACTTGTTTTTTGGAAGCATCAAAGCCATGAGCAGGGATCTCAGAGAAAAAAAATGGTAATGACAGATTCTGATGATTCAGTGCACAGTGGAAATAATTTCAGTCGATTGTTTGACAGCAATTATCATTTGGACTAAAAGCACGAATTTCCATTCTATAACCTCCATTTGAAAGAAGAGCTTTGAAGAGAAAATAAACAACATGAATGTACCCTTCTTTTCTTTGGAAGAACAGTGTGCTTCTTTGATGGTCGAGCTTCCCAACTGTGAGCACTAAATATCCTCCCCTTCAAATGAACTAATCATCACTCATGCTTTTGGTGAGGCAACCTGCTGCCAGCCTGTAAATGAGGCCTATTAATGATATTACTCATTTCAAGTCTGTAAATGTGAACACAAGGAAAGGAGGACCCCCAAGCACTGATGCTGGCCGTTAATCTATATTATTAATGGGCGCATTTTTATCAGTGCCAGTCTCTCATCCCCTGGATGAAAGAGTTCTCATTATTTCATTGTTTACAAGTCAAAAGATATATGTGTTTAAAAACAGAAATTTATGAACAGAAAAAAAATTTGGCCTTGCTGCATTTCCTCTCCAAATTTAGTGAGATAATTTTGAGGGAGGGTAGTTGTGGGGGTCTTTCTAATGACATTTCTACTCCCAGAGCTGTGGCCTAGTTTAAAAGATGTATAGAAGTGCATGCTAATGTAATTACCACTATGTCATTGCCTGAAAGCTCCCATTTAGTAGGAGCAAGCTTATATAAAGGGGCCCAGGAAATGTGGACTCCAGAGAAAGCCTGGGGGAGGCAGGAGAGTTTGAGAGGGGAGGTCATGGGATTCCTGGGCCTGGGCTTTTCTCCAAGCACTTAGAAGAGTTGAGCAACGTGCTACATTGTTAACCATAGTTTATGTTTCCTTTTACCTACTCAAGGACATCTCTTTTGCTTCAGAATTCTGGCAATTTTGAATAGAGTTGATGTTAACATTCAACTGTGCAGGGTTTTATGTGGGTTTGAGTTTTTAACTCTTTTGAGGAATGCCAAGGAGAATGATTACTGGATAAAATATGTTTTGTTTTGTAAATTGCCATGCCTTCTTTTACAGTGGTTGTCCAGTTTTTCATTTCCATCTGCAATGAGCAAGAGTTCCTGTTGCTCCAATTCCTCATCAGCATCTGGTATTATTCGTGCTCTGCAGTTCACAATCTAATGGGCCTGTATTTGTATCTTACTGTTTTTTTTTTTTTTTTTGCAATTCCAGGTGACATATCCAGAACATCTTTTGTATAATTACTTGCCCTCTGTTTATATCCTTTGTTTTGTTTGTTTGTTTGAGACAGGGTCTCACTATGTAGTTGAGACTGACCTGGAACTCACTATGTATCCCTGGCTGGTCTCCAACTCACAGCGATCCTCCTGCCTCAGCCTCCTGAGTGCTGGGATTACAGGCGTGTGCCACCACGCCTGTTTGTTTATCTCCTTTGGTAAAAGGTATCCCTACAAGTCTTTGGCTCATTTTTTAATTGGGCTGTTTGTATTCATAGTGTTGATTTTTTGGGGGGGTAACGGGGAATGAACTCAGGTCCTTGCGCTTGCAAGGCAGGCCACCGAACTGCTGAGCTAAATCCCGCCGGCCCTTCGTAGTATTGATTTTTAAGAGTTCTTTGTATATATTGGATAATTGCTCTTTATCATACATTCCTTTTGCAAACATTTTTTCCAGTCTGTGCCTTGTCTTTTTGTTTGTTTATGTCTTTCACAGAGCAAATAATTTTACTTTTAAAGAAGTCTAACTTTTTTTCATGGGTCATGTCTTTGTTATATCTAAAAATCCATTATCAAAGGGCTATTTTTACCTATGCATACCATCCAGCTGAGATACTCTTCAAAAATGATATATATTGTCAGGAAACATCAAACATTTTAAAGTATATTTGAGGCAAGTAAAATAAGAAGCAAGACTAAAGAAATTTCTATCTGATTGGCTATTCATTTGATTAGTCACTTCATTTAAATGAAGTTTAAATCTTCATTTGTCTTTGATCCTAAGGAAGATCTGTCATTTAATCTTCTCCTTGGGATTAGAAGCCTTTATGGTCCTTTATCTTTTATCTATATAAATTCCAAGTTATTATTTTCTCATACAAGTCTGCATGTTATAAGTGAATTCTAGGGGTGGTAGGCCAAAGCCCTCAAGACAGTGAGAGAGACGGGAAGGGGGAAGAAATGGTAGAAGACTGGGTCTGTTGGCATAGGAGAGAAGTACCTTTGTCCTGGAGGAAGGAAGACAAAAGCGAGTATCTCTTGGTTTCCTAAACTCAGGGATAAGAGAAGAAAAATAAAGCAGAGTCTGAGTGATAGGAAGAGATTGTATCACTGGTGGTGAATCTATGGCACACATGCCACAGCAGGTTTGCATCATTGAAAGCCTAAAAGGTTTGTCATCATTGCTCTAAATTCATATGTATGCAGTATGGGGTGTTGTGTAGTTTTCACTTGAAGTTCTGGGAAGAGTGACTTTCAATATGGTGATGCTTTGTAAGAAAAGGAAAATCAACCTCACCTTTGTGCCCGAATAAAGAGAATAGCGGAGTTGGACATTTGAGGACCACCAGAGAGTACATACCTCTATGAGAGCTATAGCCAGGGGTCCCTCTAAACTCCTCAGTCTTTCCTCCAGCTGTTTTAAGAGTGTTTTTTTTTTTCTTTTTTTTTACTATAATGAAATACCTAAGGCTATGTAACTTCATAAAGAAAAGGATAATTGTTTTGTTTGTTGGTTCTGGAAGTTCAAATTGAATGGCTGCATCTGATGATGGCCAACTTGCTGACAGCATCTCAAGGTGGTATATGGCATCACATGGCAAGAGATGTACATGTGTATTTCTATGTCTTCTAGTCTCTCTTCTTCTTTGAATAAAAATGCCAGGAGTTAATCATGGAGACCCTACTCTGATGATTTTAGCATATGTTAATCACCTCCAGCAAGACTCTTGTAAACACTATTGTAGGATTAAGTTTCCACCCTTCTAATATGTCAGATATGGGAATTAAATGTCAACAAATGAAGCCTTGGGCATACTCAGCCTACACCTAAAACATAGCACTACCTTCGACTGCATTGAACATCTCCTTAATACTAACCTTTGTAGCATCAGCTGGAGAAATTGGCCGCATCAAGTAGAGATGGACCCTAGGTTTGAGAGAAGAACTGGCTTCATGAAATTGGTAATTCAATGGTTAGATTCTGCTCCCTTTTTAAGTACCATCCCATTTTTGTCTCTGTAGGCCAAGTTCTTATCTAGAGAGCCACCAGTGAAAATATATTTTGAAGTAATTTCCTTTCCTCAGGAGGCACTATGAACTCAGAAAGTTCAGGTGTTTGTTATACTATCAAGAGTCAAAGTTTAACTTTGGTGCATAAGGTTCTTCCCCAGGGAAGCTGCTTCTTACACAGTGTTCTAAAGGTACTGGTGTACTTTACTTACCATGATCTCAGTGGAGTGTCACAACATGACTGTAAAATAACATGTTAGTTTTCATCATACTCCCTTTTTTATGGGTTTGGGGAAAGCCAGATAAGCAATAAATGAAGAAGCCTGATGTTTAATCTGCTTCTTATCTTCAATCTAGTTTTCTTTCACTCTTCACTTCAACCACATGAGTGGTCTTTTCTCAACCTCTTCCTTTAATCTGGATTGCTTTGTAGTAAGTACATAGCTTCCTTATAAAGTTGTGCAGTTCTGAAAGGAACAAATCTTTTTGCATAAACAGAGGATATGGTTTTAAAATTGAGTTATTCCTTGGTTCCAAGTTAGGATGGAAGGAAGAAAAAAAAAATTAAGCATTGATTTAGAGGCAAGAATTCCAGCTAAAGTTAAGAAGCCCCATTGTGAAATAGTCCAGGTCACTTAGGAAGATCCCGAATTACATTTTATACCATCCTGACTTCAACTCCAAAGTGGTACCTGAGGCCCTGGGCTCATGACTTTGGGTCCACCCTGGTTTGACATTCAAATCAATTATCACAGGAAACTATAAAATCTCTTTTTCTGGGGGTTTTTGAAACTGAGGTAGATAATTTCAGTAGGTAACAGTCCACAGCTTGGAGATGAACTAAATGACCTCTTAATATTTTGTAAGCACAAAACTAATTCAGCAGTTCTGAACAATGTTTAAGTGTACCCAAAGTGCATCTTCGGAGAAGAAATTTATCTCAATTCACACCTCAAGGTGATCTCTTGTAGAGTCTAAAGTGTGTCTGAATATGATTCTACATAGAACAGGGAACATTGCAGAATGACTTAGGAAATTCTAACTTGCCACTCAAATCTGTCATAATAATAATGCCCTAAAACCCTTGCTGAGCTCCTTACCTCACAACAGCAGCCTTACTCGTGTAACTCGTTTACTTTTTATTATGGCTTGTGTGGGTTTACACCAGCAAACAAAGAAACCAAAGCTTCAAAAGGCTAAATAACATACCTGTAAGTAAGAGGTAAATTCGGATTTTAATACATCCTCTTCCCAAAGGTCAACATTTGCCTTCTTAGTGAGATCCAGAAACAGCATATGTCTCAGATAGTTTGACCTGGGGTCAGGCTCCAGAATGGCCACTTTCCACCTGTGAGACCACAGCAAAGTCATGCAACCACTTGAGTCTTGGGTTTTAAATTGTAAATGGAAGGTGAAATACCCACTTTGAAGTATTGTTTGTGAGGACACATAAAGCATATATTCATTAGCTACTATAATTTCAAAATTTGTTCAGGGAACCTGATTGGGTCAATATATGACATTTTGAGACTTGGGGTGACAGTCAAGTTGTTCTTTCTCTTGTCACTCTTGAGAGAAATCGCTAATATAAGATATTTCAAAGTCCTTGAGAATATCAATAACATTAACATAATGCTAATGTGAACAAATCAGCATGAACTAATCGACATTCTTGAGAAAACAGAGCTAAGCGTCACCTTGAAGAAGTAAAATAGTTTACCATGAATGTCTGTATTTGTCTATATGGCCAGCTCCATGTAATTTTGGGAATAAAATTCAGAAGCTCCTTCCTTGCAGACATAGTTTCAGTTTCTGAGTCCTCTGGTGAGGGGAAAGAGGCAGTTGGGAAGGAAGGCTGGGTTCAGTCCCACTCACACCCATCATTTTCTATCAGAGCAAAACTAGTTTCATATATTTTATATATTGAGGAACTTTTGCTAAAATTTTGAAAAAAATACTTGTGTTTAAAAAGTTTGGAAGCCACCCTAGAAAATACAGTGTGTTTATTTATTTAGAATGTGAGTAAAATACTTCAAACAGTTCTGTGAAATGAGTACTAGTAACCAGTGGCTAAGACACAAAAGTGGGAAAGGAGGAAAGAATATGAAGTTGGCAGAGGAGAAGGTAACACTGGGTCCTGAAGTTTGGCACCTGGGTTTGAATTCTGGAGCTGCTGTTTAGTAGCTGTTTGACCTTGGGAGTGAGTTATTTTACATCTTTGTGCTTCAGTCCCCTTATCTGTTAAATGCAGAAAAATCATTATTTTAGTTTCTTATTGCTATTGCAACAAATATCTGCAAACTTAATGGCTTTAGGACGCACAAATTTATTAAATTTTCACTTCTAGAGGTCAGAAGTGTGTGCGTCCATGTGTGCGCGCGTGTGTGTCTATATGTATGCTGAGAATTTACTGGGGATTGAGCCCAACACATTGCAGTGAGCTACATCTCCAACTTTTATTATTAATATTTATCTTGACAAAGGGGTTCCCTAAATCATTAAGTTGCCTAGACTGGACTTGAACTTGTGATGCTTCTGACTCAGTCTTTCAGAGTCTGGGATTATAGACATACACCACTTAGCCTGTTGAAATGGGTTTCATCTCATCAAAACCAAAGTGTCAGTGTGGCCCTGCTCTCTCCTACATCCCTTATTCCTGGGCCCTCTTCCATCATTAGGTCAAAGCTGACATCTTCAAATCTCCCTCTGCCTCTGCCTCTGCCCCTCTGCTTCCTTGGTCATGTCTCTTTCTGACTTTTCTCTTTCCCTCTTACAAACCTTTGTGATTTCATTTAGTCCATCTAGACAATCCAGTATAATTTCCTTCATTTCAAGTTCCTTGACTTGAGCATGTCTACAAAGTCCCTTTTACTATGTAAACAGCACATTTACAGGGCCTTATTAATGTTATATACATTCACCATTTTGTCCTTGCAGGAACTTATGAGGTAGGTGTTATTGATTATTGTAGTATTGAATAATGACCATAAGAGTTGCACACAAATAAAAGGGAAGCAGATGTCTATGATGACCAGGCCTCCCACTTGGCCTGGGTGAGTCTTACCACACAAGAAAAAGCCTCTCTATAGTACCTGGTCAGAGAATCTAGCATTGTTAAGGGAATGGTAAAAATGCCTTTCAAGTGTATTCCGTTGTTTTGTCCCTTCTTGCAATGCTTCCCACTGTCTGTGTGTCTCTGCTGATGCCCAGTTGTTAGCCTTGTCTGCTCGCTAATATGATTGAATCTCATCTCATGGTGCGCCTTCAACTGAGTATGACAGTTATATCCCCAATAACAATCAGTATGAGATATCACAATCACTGCCATTTTGGAAGCAAGACTGTTATGTCCATACTGATATGGCTGCTCTGCAAGGCTGTGCCCTGTGTTTCCAGTGATCCTGTCATCAGACAGGAAAAATACTCTCCTGAAAAGCCACATCAGACCCCTGGTTTCAAAGTAACTCTTCAGGGTGTCCAGCTGTTAGGTGGTTGTGTTCAGGCACTCCAGAGACTTTTCGTCCAGGGTGAGCTTGCAGGATGAGGGCAGGCACCAAAGCAGCCAATCTGGGTGCAGCCCCAGTATAGAAGTGGCAAATGGGTAGGGCAAACCATACTCTGCTGAGATACAAGCCAGTGGTCCTATTCATACGTGGCTCTTCAGGCATGGGCTGGAAGAAGCAGCTGCTTCTTTGCTGGCAGCACAGGGAGTCCTGGGCTGTCATGGAGCTGGCAGATATAAATGCTGTAAATATCCTAAGGTGTTTGGATCCCCTGCCTTGCTGTCTGGCATTAAGCAGGAAAGGGGCCGCACCACTTGCTTTCTGTACTTGAGACATCATCTGCACATGATGTATGTCTGACTAATGTCTGATAGCTCCAGCACGTCCTCTGAACTTCCTTCCTTATCAGGAAAAGAACTGACTTCAGGCTGAAGAATGTCTTAAACATTTTTATTCCTAGTGTCAATGTTTTGCACATTCTCTTCTGTGCATCTCTTTGGGTGCAGAATGGTGTTAACAGATCTGCAGGCAGGGCACAAGGACAAGAGCTCCATCTCTGGAGTAGAAGGGCATGCAGGGTGAGTGCATGCAAAGCTGCAAACACACAGTCAGTCATGCCGTAGGTCCTGGCAGAGGATGCACACAATTGTCTTCGCCATTTGCCATCTTGTCAGGCTTCACCATAGCAGCTCCAGCGTCCTCACAGATGGTTTGAACATTTCTACGTTGGTCTGTGACCACCATTTTCAGTTTCAGGTTGGACTTCTCATCTTTTATTTTTTTAATGGGCTCCAAAGACTCCTGGCCCTGATGTTCCAATTAAAAAGGGGTATTCCCTCTGTCTGGGAGAGTTAAAGCAAGGCTGGAGAGTTTGTCATTTGTCAGCAATGGACAATATCATCAGACCTGGAGCTGAAGGAATACTCTTCATATCATGTTCAGGCTCATTCTTCCTGTTCAAGAATTAGATGACATCCCCAGTCAATTGGGTGCAAATATTCCCTTAACCTTCAGCTTGTGGATTACTTTTCCTTTGGTGCTGGTGTATTCCCACATCACCTGAGCAGACTTTTCATCCACGACATTTTGACAGTGATATCCAGAGACCAGTTCATTGCTGGGAACAGAGATCACAAGCCCTGGTGCATTCAGTGCCCCAGGGCTGTTGCAGTGGTGGCTGCTCATCTTCCTCTCCCAGTTGTTGTGCTGGACTAAAGTTCCCTCACCCAAGCTGGCCTCCCACAACTGACAGTTCTGCAGCTCCTGCCCAGACATCACAGACGCTGTGCTGCTCCACATGCCTTGCCAGTCTTTTTCAGTCATTCTCTTTTCCTTGTTAAGAAATGCCATAAATATGTACTGTTACGGTGAATTTCCTTGGCAATGAATAGGGGGAATTGAAAATTTTGCCCAAGACTCAAAAAGTTTAGTGAGATTGATAAAGCAATGTGAGCAAATTGCTCAAATCTAAAGATAGAATTGGGCTAGTTAAAATCGAAGATCAAAACTAGACAAGAATAGCGATGCTATAGGCATGTCAAAAGAGAATGATTTCTATGTGAAGGGATTAAGGAAGGCCTTTGGAAAAAATTAACTAAGCTCTTGAAAAGTTTTACAAATATGAAGTGAAGGATATTAAATTTTGTTACCGTATATTTTATGTGTATTTTCCATAATTTAAAAAATGTTGCCCATTCTTAAAAGCATAAATGTTAGTATTTGATCCATCTTTGTTCATTTTCACAAAATCCTTATTTATTCTTATTTCTGCTTTATACTTTGAAATTCAGCTTCTGTTGTAAGTAGATTCAACTCAAATGCTATTTTCTTGGAATAATTGTGCTTGAATAATGAAGACCTCTGTGCTCCCTGGACACATTTTAGGAGAAAGTGTACTGCTATTCTAGGTTTGCATAGAGTATTCAACTTGGTGGGTGGGTGTTGCGTGGACTTCATTACCCCTAAGGCTGCTTGCAATGCTAAAACCCTATGAAAGTCTCTAAGCTATGACCAAAACAAAACAAAAACAAACAAACAAACAAAAACACAGGAAAAACCTTGTGGCAAGTAGTAACTGCCTTGGTGCCATTCAAGGAATGAGTAGTCATATGGAGCAGTCCTCGTGTGGAAGCCTTACCTGGGCCTGCAGCTACAACAGCAATGCTTTGTGTGTACTCACGTGTCTTTTCCCTATCTAGCGTTACCTTTAACCACCAAAAACTGTCTCTCAGAGACTGTCTTTCAACTTTGGTATATGTGTAGTAGTAAAGGTGTATTAGTGTATGATTTTCTGATTGAAAGCTTCCTAGTGTTTGGGATTATGCTCTATCCACCTTTTAAAAACTCCTGGAAAACTCATGACACTTCTGCTGTGGTTACATTATATGATAGCTAATGCACTTAATATTTGAAAACTTATCAGGCTTGTACAAAGAATCAGACATTAGGTTTTGTGACAGCTGGGGCCCATTTCTGTGTATTCTTCTGGAAAGGACGGAGTTATTAGCACGATTAGCACTTGTTACACTTGGGAATCATCAGGCTCCCAGTTTCAGAGTTTGAGGGTAGTATTAGATATATATTCTGATTTACATATTAACTAATTGTTAAGAATTTTAGTCCAAACATAGTAGTAAAAAAAGCATGCAGTATGTGTTGGGGCAGAAACGGGGAGAGGATTATGCTTGCCCACTGAAGTCCACTGAGAACTCTCTTTCCCCGAGTCGTACACCAGACTGCTATAAATGCCAGGCTGTGGAGAAGTGATTTCTTAGTATTACAGATGGTGTTTACTGAATAAGTACTTGCTTTCAAGTACTGCTTTTACTAAGTGTCTTAATTTTTTTGCAGAGGGTCAAAGTACAAAGTCTTAATTTGTGTGCTATTATGCTAGAGAAATATGGGGTGTGCTAGGTACCAGAGTATATAGTAGGTACTGTTGAGGAGAAACATAAATCCTAAAGGAGATGTAATTTTTTAATAAGCTAATACTTTAGCAAGAGAAACTTTAAATGATCAGTGATCGTTTTTTATCATGAAAATGTTACTGTGAAAAGCATTTTACTAGACATTATTGAGTAATTAACCAAACAGAAATCTAGAGAGCTCTATCCTTAAGGAATTTTCATCTCCCAAAACAAATGCAAACACAGCAACTTGAGAATCATTGCCAACATTTACTAAAATACACATAATTATAAAAAAATATTTTTATCTTCTAATATCCTGGGAAATTTTGATATTCAATATGTATACATGACTGAGGACATATAATTAGATAATTGTAGAATGTTAGAGGCTGCAAATACATTACAACATCATATTGTTTAATCCTTTCACTTTACAGGTGAGAAAATACATCTAGAAAGGTTAAGGGCCCTTCTGGAACTAGTTACCAGATTTTTTTTTCCAGTAAGAGACCTATTTCTGCATCACTGGCTTTGGTTTTCTAAAAGGAATAACATGTTGACCTTTGCAACCTTTCACAAATATGCTGAAAAAGTGTGTGGTTTTGTCAGCCATAAAATCATTCTAGGTGAAAATAAGAACACGGAATGATATAGCCACCTTCTAGCAGCTATTTTGCTGCTATAGTTGTTTGGATTCTGGGATTTTGTAAGTCACTTAAAGTCAACAATTTTATTTCTTCCTAGCCTATCTACATTATTCAGTTGCATGATGCTTTCTGAATGTCAGGTAATAGAAAAAGAAAGGAGGCACATTTACTGAGTTTTATCACACAAACGCAACATCACTTGGCCTTATTCTTCTCTCGGTCCAAAGTAAGAAAGGATTGTTATCTAGGGTTCTTCCTGGCATGAACATACATGGCCACGCGTATTGACACAGCTTCTCCCAAACTATGTCTGGGCTACAGCAGGATATCCACTTTTTGTTGATCTCATATTCATGTCCATCCATTTCCATCAAGCCACTTCCTTCCACGTCAACTGAAAAGAGGAGAGTTGGTGATGATTCCCATGCTTCACTTCTTTCTAAAATTCAGAACAGTGAAAGATAGCTAATTACAATTGTCTCAGTTTCTCTAGGGAGCCTAGTGAGCATCAGCAAAAATTAAGACATAACTTTGGTGGCTAAATTGCATTGACAAAGATAATATATATTTTGTCTTTGCAAGCTGACATCTAAGTTTTTCTCAACCTAAGTTATAGAATTGCAAACATGTTCTAAAAAAAATTCTTTATTTTTATGTCAGAAAGCAAGAGTTCAGGAGAAGCCCACAAATACTATCCATGTCATGGTATTTCTGAGTTGAGAACTTATGGTATCTATAAAGCTAAAACAGTTATTATAATATTTAATCAACTATAGCTTTCTGCATTTTTGCTAAGATACAGAATCTTTTCATTTTCATTGTATTGATTAATGCTAAATTTTAAAAAGCATTGAATAAAAGTGCTTACTAAATTTTACTTGTTCTGACTAAATTTATAATTTTACTATAAATGATAGAAAAAGATTAGATCGAACTTGTCTTCTATAAATAGACATATTTTTATATTTGTAAATTTCAGTATTTAGTTGTAATGTGCCTGAATGGTTTGTTGTAAGTGGAAGGGACTTGAGGAGTTACATAATCTTTGCTTCAAATACTGAGTCCATTATCTATTGTATATTTAAAGAGTAAATTTATATATATTAGATCTGTGAAATGAGATTATAATGACCTGACTAGCTTGCTGCAAGAAAGAAATAATTCACCCCCTAGTACCACAGGGGGTGAACCCAGTGCCTCACACAAACTAGGCAAGTGTTCTGCTGCTGAGCTATATCCTCACCTTTTTAAATTTTTATTTTGAGAATGTTTCTTGCTATATTTCTTAAGTTGGCCTCTAAATTGTGACCCACTTGCCTCAGCCTCCTGAGAAGCTAGGATTCCAAATGTGTGTTACTTTCCTGGTAAAAACAAAATTTTGGTAGTAGCTCTTTGTACACTCAATGCCTAGGAAATGAGAGCCTATCAGAAGCCAAGCTCTGTTCTACATAGGTACATAAGAATGGATAAAGTACTGGCTCTTGGCCAAACTAAATTTGAGATCAGTTCTCAGGAAAATTAGGAAGGTCTTGATTATAGCAGAATAATAGTGCTACAACAAAGTCAGTTAGAGAAGACTGGTTAATGTATTCATTAATTCTTTGCCAGTAAAAACTCCCAAGATTTTGAAAGACAGATGGCCTCTTACCTAGCAAAACTATGTTTCCCTTCCTTAGTTGCAGTGAGGTATAGCTGTAAGACAGTAGCATATGAACAGAAGTGATAAGTGCAAGTTACTCTTCTTAAACTATTCTTGGAATTACCTGTTTTCTTTGTTTGGGCTGAAACTTGGCCATGGTTGTGGTAGGTTGTGTAATATAACATACAGGACTGATAGAAGGTACCAGGTTCCTGGATGATCTCATGTAGCTGTGCCACCTCATCTCTTCTCCCTAACCCTTCAACAAATTATGCCAACTCAGACTTTAAGGTGCAAAAGAAATAAGCCTCTTGTCTTGGTTAAGTCGCTCTTAATTTGTTAAAGCAGCTGAGCCATTATCCTATCTAGTCCACAATCCTAAATTATAGTGATTCCCAACCCCAGTCTGATGGATCAGGCAGCTGAACTAAAGGCAGAACTTAGAAGAGGAGGTCCCTGACTTGAGTTTTGGAGGATCATTGTGATTTGGACAAATTCCTCGCCATGTAATTCCAACACTCCTCTCATAAGACTTCGTACTCTGTCTCTAATGTCATGCTTTAAGTGAAATTTGATATTTTTTTTGTTAATTATAGAAAATGGTATTCCATAGTAATTGATTCATTATTTAAACAGATATATATGGAACACTTAATGCATATAAATAAAATATATAAATGTCCAGCATAGGTCCACTTTACTGATTTTATTTACTTTTTTCTGTCAACTGTCACTTCCCCATGTCTCAAAAATAAACTTCATTAAGACACTGTTGTTGTCTATCTTTTGTTTTTTCTAGAATCATTGTATATAGTGCAGCTGGACACATAGTAAGTATTCAGTAAATTTCTCTTAGAATAAATAAAGTAAAAACTAATATGCTATGCAGTTAGCATATAACAAGGAAAATGGCAGTTTTATATTGAATTCATAGTAAAGTAAGCAGATAATTACAAGGATGCGTTAGAGTAGCTAAAATGAAAATGGATGAAAGGTTCAAAGGTTCTCTTCAGTAAGATAACCCGACAGTAACAGAACAAGTTATTTAAATATTTCTTTCTGTGAGCGAGTATCCCAAGACTTTCATGTGTTCACCTATTCCTCACAATCCTATGAAAATGGTACTGTTGCATATCCTCACTTGTAGATGAGGCAACAATTCAGAAAAGCTGGATAGCGTGTCGCAGTCACATAGCTGAGTGAAATTCACAGATTATATAACTATATGTGCAATATGAATATATAATATATATAATATTTTAAGGCATAGCCCACAAATCTGTTGTATTTCTATCATCATTCCCAACTTAGTAAACAGAATTATCTTTCCATTAGTTCAAATCCCAAATCAGTGTCATCTTTGATTCTTTTCTCAATCAGAATCCTATTTTACTCTTTCCATTTTTTGTAATCAACCAGAGTGACTATACTCAATGTAAAGTTTTCTATGTGCCCCGAACAGTTGTGTAATAAAGCTCCTCATTGTTATCCGAGCCTATAAACCATGATTGAGCTGTCCACTGCCTGTCTCTGTAGCGTCTCAAGTTACTCTCCACAGAGGCTGTCCTTTTATCCCTGGCACAATGCCAAGGCCTTTGTCCTTCTTTTTATTCTGTGTTGGATGTAACTGGCCCCAGATCTTTTCACAGAAGGATCCCTTTGTCTTATTTACTTCTGCTCAAATTTTATTATCCTCTGGTATGGACTTCCCAGATCCCCCATTCTAAAATAGCCCTTATAGTCATTTTCTGACATATCACCCTGGCGCTTCTGTCAGATATTACTTTGTGAAATAATGTGCTTACCTGTGTGTTATCCATTTCCCCAGGTCTAGAATATGATGTCCTAAGCATAGGAAGCTTTGCACACACATATATTGCTGTATCTTCAGAGTGTGAACAGAGCCTGGACCTATAAACACATCACAATCATGTGTCTGTTGAGTGAATCAGATAGAATGTGAAGAGAACACATGTTATTGTGAACACATGGCATGGATTTAAACATATAGCATTTGACAGGCACTAACACATTTGATAGAGTGCATAAGTGAATCCTTAAAGCTATAGACATTCCAAAGGCCTCATTTAAATTAATGATTTCTAAGAACTGACACATGGCAGCGGGTAATCTATACTACAAAGTCACTCTGATAAAAACAGCATGGTACTGGCAAAGAAACAGACCTGAGGATCAGTGGAACAGACTGGAAGACACAAAAACAACCCCAGATCTACTCAGCTACCTCATTTTTGACAAAGGAGCTGACCATCCCCACTGGAGGAAAGATAGCCTCTTTAATAAATGGTGTTGGAAAAACTGGATCTCATCCTACCAGAGATTAAAACTAGACCCTTATCTCTCAACCATGCACTAAATTAAAATGCAAGTGGATTAAAGATCTAAATATTAAAACAGAAACACTAAGTTTGCTGGAAGATAAGTTAGGCAGAACTCTGGAAGACATTGGCATAGGAAAAAGCTTTATGAACAAATCCTCAGTAGCACGGGAATTAGCAGAAAGAATCAACAAGTGGGATCTCATCTTATTAAAAATCTTCTGCACTGCAAAAGAAACCATCAAGAGAACTAAGAGACAGCCTACAATGTGGGAAAAACTTTTTACCAGCTGCTCCTCAGACAAAGGACTAATATCTAGAATATATAAAGAACTCAAAACAATCAGCTCCCCAAATATAAAGACCCAATTGAAAAATGGGCATCTGAAATGAACAGACATTTCTCAGACAAAGAAGTAAAAACAGCAAGTAAATATATGAAAAAATGTTCAACATCACTGGTCATTTGAGAGATGCAGATGAAAACAACATTGAGATTCCACCTCACCCCACAAATAATGGCTGCTATCAAGAAACCACACAATAACAAATGTTGGTGGGGTTGTGGGGAGAAAGGAATCCTTCTCCATTGTTGGTGGGAGTGCAGACTGGTGCAACCACTATGGAAATCAATATGGAGATACCTCAAAGAGCTAGGACTAGAGGTTCCATTTGACCCAGCCGTCCCTCTGCTGGGTATCTTTCCAAAAGAATTAAAAGAATCATACCACAGTGACATGCACACCTATGTTTATAGCAGCACAGTTTAGTAATAGCTAAAACTTGGAAACAGCCCATTTGCCCATCAGTTGGAGACTGGATAAAGATGATGTGGATTTTCTATAAAATGGAATACTACCCAGCCATAAAGAATGAGAAAGTAGATTCATTCATAGGAAATGGATACATTTTGAGGATATATTCCTAAGTGAAATAAATATGTCACACATGTGTAAATACAGAATAGTTTCTCTAGTGTGAAAAACTAAAATAGTACTCAAGATCCTAACAGGATAATTAGCAATGTGAAATAGGAAGAAAAGTGCTAAAGGTGTAGGGACAGTGGGAAGAGTAGAGAAAGGGGAATAAGGGAAAGGGAAAAAAATGTGAGAAAATGTAAAAATGGAATTAAAGTGTTGGTAGGTAGGGAGGGGAGTAGGGGGTGAAGGGAGAGTGGGGACAAGGGGAAAAAATGAGAACCAAGACCTGTCATGTAAAGGTACAAGATCGAGTAATGAATGGAACTATATTGTACGCCTAGAATGTACCAATAAATTCAATAAAAATAAAAAAGTAAATTAATGGTTTCTTTCCTAAACAGTAACTATAACTAATATTAACGAGAATGATGGCTTAGAATTTTCTCTCCAAACAAATACCGATTTGCAATATTTATGTGAGGAACAATTGAGTGAATTAATGAAGAAACAGACCAATGATGAAGCAGCCAAAAATTCAATAACACAAGCAAAGAGGATATGCAAGATTACCACTTGGTTAATCCAAATTGGGTAAACTTCTCCTAGAAAAGAATAAGTACTAAGAAATACTTTAAAATATTTGATATCAAACCACACGTGTATGTCTGTAAACAATAACTAGGATGGGAGAGTGTCTTAAGAAATAGCTTTAAGAGAAAAAGACCAAGAAGATAACGAAGGTGAGTCATTTGTCAGAGCATTCAGAGGAAGGAAAAGCAGAAAATTTTAAGTGAGATTAATCATGACCACTGGTAAAAGATGTGAGACTGTAGAAAAATACCTTAAATATCAAGAAAATGTTTCTGTAGCCATGTGAATCAATGAAAAGTCTGAGCTTTTTTGAAATACAGTGCTTTGGTAAACCAACCACCCATGTAGCTAAGAAGGAAACTGAAATAGATAAATAACTGTGTGCCATTTAAATATAGACTTCTCTTGCTCTCTAAGAAGCCTGAAAGACCAGGTGGAGCAGGTGAGGGAGGGGCACAAATTTCCAGGAAATAGAAGCTATTAGGTAATATATTTTTCAGAATCATCATGTTGAGCTAAAATATATCCCATGAAGTTCCACAGTTACCTTAAAAAAAAAACTCATAATCATCACTTGAAAGCATCTAGCTGTACAAAAATAATAATATATTATTGGTAGAAGAGACTTTCTGTCTAAATGTTTCTTCCTAAGAAGCATTATACCTTCAGGGAGAAATATGAATTCTGATACAATGGACATTTTTTAAACCATTATAATATTCAGATGACACCCTTAGCATTTCAAACTTGATAATTATTTTTTAGCTTTTATTTTTATACTCCTATGCCCATTCCACAATGAGCTATTAAATTAATTTATTAATTAATTCTATATGCGGGAAAAATCTTTGAAAATTGAAAGAATAACTTATGTTATCTGAGCCTTGTGAAGCTTAATATATTTGGAAGGAATCTTTTTGGCGGGGGTACTGGGGATCGAACTTAGGACTGGCACTTGCAAGGCAGGCAGCGAAACCACTGAGCTAAATCCCCAGGGCCCAGCTTAATATATTTGGAATCTCTGAATGAATGCCTGACATTTCATTTTGCAAGAAGTCTAAACAACCACAATAAATTTACAAATGCAGACATTCCACAGTTAAATTTCATTTCACGCTCAGTAAGCAAACATTATCAAATTCTAAGCACTGTCCTCCACTGTCTTTTTAACTCAAAATCTTGTAGTCAGTGGAGGGTTGACCTTGAAATATTTCACAGATAGATAAATTTGCTTAGATTATTCCTCAATTTGCAGACCAACAGAGTTAGTTTGTATATATTACTGTTTAAACAGATGACTCTGTGCTTTATTTAATAAACAATCCAAAAAATTGTGAGTGGACAGAATCAAATTAGAAATCTAAATAGGAATTATTCAGGAAAAAGTCTTCTAAATTTAATGAGCATTTATTTTCTATGTTTTGGCTTGTTGCAATGCTAAGTGGGGATTGGGAGGTTGCTAGCATTTTGTGACTGCAGCCTCGTTTGCTAAAAGTACTGAAATAAGAGAGAAACAGTTAGAAACTAGAAATATATCCTGCATTCTGTATAATTCTGAAATAGTCATAAGAATAAATATTCTTGAAAGTGGAGACCTCTTTATAATTCCGAGTGTAGATGTTAATACTGTTATATAAAAACATAAGCATTTTTTATAATTTTAGTATACAGGGAATATATGTGCTTTTCTTCTGATGGCCACCACTCTACTTTTGTATTTTCTGTCCCTGGTAAAGCATGGCTTCTCAAATTAAAAAATTATCGGACTGTGGATTTAGCTCAGTGGCACCACACCTGCCTTGCAAGCACAAGTTCCCGAATTTGATCCCCAGTAATCCCTCTGCCCCGAAATTATTCACTAGTAGTGGCTACAAAATGTAACTGCATTTTCTGTTATAGTCAAGCCCTCAGATGTACTTATTTAAATAAATATCATGAAACATATTTAAATAAATTATTATTAAGGTAGTTTGTAATTATGTATGCATGAGTCCCATGATCTATGTATTTCATTAGCAAGGAGGGGTATTACAAGTCATTTGATAAAATAAAGTGGTATTGCATTTGGCAGGGATATGAATAGCATCATTGGCAGGGATCAGAGTGCTGCTGTTCTCTTCCCATTCTGCCATCCTTGGTGTATCAGGGAGTCACTCACAGGTTGCAGGAAGGCTCCCACAATTCTTGGCATCACATGCAGACACGAGCCATCTCAAAGATCCAGATTATTTTATGACTTGAATATTTTTCTAATAGACAATATGTTTCTTATTGCTACTCAGAAAATATTACAACCATTATTCAATGTAAATAATGCACAGAAAGCTTCCCCTTAATCTAGGAAAGGTTGTTAGTCAAAGATTTAATCTAAATATTTGTTCCACTCTTTTCTTAAAAAAGGATAGAAATTCCAATTCAGAAGATCATGAAAGCCATACAAATGCTATGCAGGTAATTGCCTACTTCCCAGAAGGAAAATAATTAGCTCTTTATAAATATCTCTATATATGTATTAATATATATTTGCTAATCTTAGTTGAAATACATTTTATTGAATAATTCAACCTCTTATTTTCTCATGTGAATATATTTTTCTAGGAAATTTAATGATATAGTTTGGTGAACATTTAGCTGAATTAAAGCCAATTTGTTATAATGGTCAGATTTCTTTACATGAAAATATAGACATCTCGATATTTCTTTAATTAGTTGTCGGGAATAGCTTTTCAAGACAGCACTTTAACCATGGTCATAAGCATGAATGCCTGCAGGAGCCAGGAGGTAACTGAATGAGAGAACTGGTCCATGAGAAGGGAATGTGGTTAAGTGGAAAGTCCATAATTATTTATGGATGGCAGCCACCACTCAGCGGTAATCAATAGTTGCCATATGGAGTGGGGTCCAGCCTTGCCAGATCTTTTGTTATTGCAAAATTAAATGTCCGATTTATTTTTGAAATCTCCTGACTTTTACACGTTGGCCCAACTTTGAAAAACAAACAAACAACAACAAAACCCCAAATGCTTGCCTGAGCCAAACAAAACATGTTTATTGGAAATATTTGTTCTGTGAATTGTCATTTGCAACCTGTAAACCATCCATCTATTTGAAAGACGGAATGTAGTAATCGGTGAAGAGCACCACTTAGCAGCGTTTGTGCTGTGGGAAGAAGGAGCTGTCCTCTCTCTGGAAAGGCAGTTCACTTTGTGGAGTGGACTTGAACTGTGCTGTATGAATCTGAAGATTGTTATGGGCTGTTAGCCAACCATTACATAATAGCCAGAACTTATAGATTTTAGGTTGGTCCTCCATTGCTAAAACATGAAACATCCTGTTTAAAACATAGGAGAAATTCAGAGATACGGGCCCAAGACATATGATGAAAAAAGCATTTTGTCCACTTCCACCACCCTTAAAGCAGAGTGCTCAGTGTCTTTTCTGTTTTCTTCCTCTCCCTCACATCACATCCACTGCCATGTCTCTCACTGTTTGTGCTCCAAGTAGGCACCTCTAGTAACAGCTTTCCTATTCCAGCTTCCCAGGCATCTCTAATTGTTTTAAAAGTTTGTTTCACTCACTCTGTTCCCCTCCAAATATAAAGATAACTTTTAAACTCTTGACCAGCACCGTACCTGATCTTATATAAAACTGTATCATTGCAATTAGATACTGTACTATTAATTTCCCAAATAAAATCCTTCAAAAATATGCAAATACTAGAAAGATGATTAAGCCAATTTAATTCCATAAACATTTAGGTATACAGATATTTTTACTTTGCAGTGGTCCTGTTTAAAAATGGTTGTTTACCACCATTTGAGAAAATCAGTCTCTATAAATACTAAAATTAAAAATCAGTAAGCTGTAGTGGAATGTTTAAATTCTATATAAAAGATGTCTTTCTGTTTTATCTGTTGTTTTTTCCTCATCCAAGTGATATAATGATACTTCATTTTTAAATTTTAAGATTAAATCAAAAGATTATATATTATTATCATTTATTTAGTGACCTGTTAAAAATCTAGATCCCAGATCTTCTATATTCTGTTTATTTTTTCTTTTAGTTGAGGGAGTCAGAATAATAAAGTATTTGTAACCTAAGGACAAGTAATTTTTTTGTTTAAAAATGTTTGTAAAAATTTTTATAGCATCTTGTCAACATCATTAAGTTTATATTTCTTTTTGCAAACTCTTAATGCGTGAAAAATGGGAAATCTCCAGGAAGTTCATGGAACCATTGGAAGTAACTGTATTTCAGAATGGAAATGGTTTTGCCTTGTGAATGAATTTCTCTCTCTTTAATCAATATCTACTTAATCAATTTATATCAGAAAAATAGAGGTCAAAATCTAGAAGGTAAAAAAATTAAGTCTAACAACAGGTAATGTAAAGTATAGTTAGCTGCCTCTAGGATGTTCCTGAAGATTTGTTATGTGAGTATTGAATGACCTTTATATAGTAAGAAGCATTTTTAAAAATTACATTTCTGGGAACACGGTGCTGCAGAGTATCATTAGTTTACAAAGTAATGTGCTGACATGTTTGATTGATTATATTGTAAACAGAATTTTTTTCTTGGTGTTAAAAATTCCAGTGCACTTAAAAGACCGGAAGAAGAAAGCAGCTATATGGTAAAAGATTATCCATAATTAACACTGACCTGTGTAAAGTTTAGAGTACTCCTGTCATCTGAAGTGTTTTTGATTGTTTCTGATTGTTGCTGATTTTTTTGAGTTTGTGATCTTTAAAGATAAAGGATGAACAGGACGTGAGTGTATTTTTAAAAGTCTTCTCCCAATGTCATTTCACCAATGAAGATTAAGTTTTATATACTCTTTAGCCTGTTTGTTTTCATATGTATTTCTGAAGTGTTAACAACTCAGCTAAGTTTATATTTGAGTTCATTGTGAGTTGGATTGTTTGTATTTCATTTCCCTGAAACCATGCGGTTTCTTTTATTTGCTGATTATGATATGCTGTTACTAAGCCTATGAGGTGCTTCTCTGTGAAGTGCGTTTTAATATTTAGATCAAACAGCGATTGGAATACATTAATGCCCAGTGGGTAAACGTGTCATTTGAAAGCAGCTGCTGAGCCTTCTCCCTGCTGCTCCAATTAACACATGCACTGCACTCTTGTCAGCAAGAGGGCCCTGCATATGGATGAAACCACTTTGCTGCTCATTAATACGGTGCGCATGAGAGCCTAAAGGGTTAATCAGTCTTGCCTTACAGAACAATAGCTTTCTCCTAAGTTTCCCAAGCACCAGCTGTGCCTTGAGATAAGTGATGTCAAGATTCTGGAGTAAGGTTAGCTAGCTGGTAAAACTCAGTTCAGTCTCCAGTTTTGGTTCAGTCCATTGACTAATGTGCTTCCCCGCCCCTGGTGATGGAGACTTTGGCTAGTGACATTCTTGTGTTGGGACTCATCTTGCCTCTTATGAATCTCTTGAACTTTTGCTTTATTTTGAAACTATTTGAAGTCCCAAGCTTTGTAATTTGTTTTTTTCTCTTAGTCTTTCATTATCATTTCACTTGATCTCTCCTTCCCTTTTTTAATTGCACATTTAAGAAGGTATTGAGCTAAATGAGAAATCTTATTAATGTAAAGCCATATCGCTCTTATTTTTTCCTCTCCCATGGGTAAAATCTCTGCGTTAATGGTAGCACAGAGGCAGACGGGAGAGTAGCGTGCCCGGGTCCCCACGCTTGGTGCTGGTCATTCATGCTCCACCGGCTTCCGGAGCAGCTGGACTGTTGCTGTGCTCTGGTGCGGGCAGAGCCGGGTTGCGAGGTGCGCGAAAGATGGACCGCTTCTTGGGTTTTGTCAAGCAGATACGAAGATCTAGGAGAAGAAAGGGGAAAAAGTACCGACCAGAAGAGGATTACCACGAGGGCTATGAGGATGTCTATTATTACGCTTCAGAGCATTTTCGAAGTAAGCGCTTCTCTCCACCCTCCTCTCCTGTTCCTTCTCGCAGGCTGGGGCTAACAATAAACCTTGTGTGCAGCTTTAATCTTAAATGCAAAAGGTTTTCCAGATGGTGTTCCTTGTGAGCAGTCTGTAAGTACCGAAGTGCTTCATTTTGCTTGGTTTGTTGCAAGACTAGCCTTCAGGTAGGATCTAAAGTGTAACTACCCAAGGTCTGTGTACATAGATAATATTTTGATAAGCTATTCAAAACAGTATCTTTCAAACATATGTAATAGGTGTCTAGAATGTTCTGTTATAGTTGTTATTTTTCAGCAATTGTGTGTGTGTATATGTATCTTTCCTCTTTCAAAATGGGATGGGTAGCTCATTTGGTAGAAATAATTGTTTATGTTGAAGTTGATGCTGATGATTAAAGCTACCAATACAGACTCCAGTGCACTTATCTGTGGTTAATGTGAGGTGCTATTTGTACAGGAAGTTGAAATGCTTTCCTCTGATGCATGTTCCTAATTTTGTTATTAAATTAAGGGAACTCTTACTTGTTGTCAGCTAGAAGCAGTGATACCTGTAGAATAAAATAATATATCTATTTTGAAACATTTGTAAATTAGCTTATACGTAGCAGAGAACTAGAATTTATCTTGTTTCTGTCACTGCTTTAAGTTTCTGGTGAGGTTTAGACAGGTCCCAGTAGATTTGAAATGCCCAGAAGTGCCTCAGGGTGCAGAGAGAAAGCAGCTCCATGCTGAAATCACTGAGTTTATGTTCCCCAAATAGGGGTAGGGAGATAAGTTATTTATGATTGGCATTTTAAAAATTATTTTTATCTGTTTAAATAAGGGACTTTGTAAACTTGTGCTTCAACCTCAATTTCCTCGCCTTCTGATGTCTACTCACGAACATAGCTCATTTACAACTTTGGATCATTAAATAATAAATAATTTAGATCCCAATTTCTGTGTCACTGAAAGCCACAAGAATTAGTTCTAAATGCCGGAAGTTCTGCTGTAATTAATGAAGGCTGTGGATTGAAAATTTATATGGTGACCATAATACCATAATGCAAAATTGTAAGACTTTGATGTTTGCAGTGTTACTTTTGCAGAGTAGTCTCCAAGCTTCATGGATATTTCTCTTTTATAATGCTTTTACATGAATAATCTGTTCTAACATAGTGAGTCTATGTCTTCTAAATTTATTTTCCATAATATATTCTTGAATTTAACTAAAATTTGTTACACATCAAAAAATACTGCATGAGTAATTCTGAATACTTAGAAAGTGAATAAAAGAAGCTTATAAACTTTTAATTGGATAGGTATTCAGTGTATAAATCTCTTGCAGTCAACATATATTGAGCCAAATTCATACCCTCCCAGATGTGTATCATGATGCGTACAAGTAGAATCAAACAAAAATCCCTCAAAATCCTGCATTCTACTACTTTTGGTAAGAATTTTAAGAATGACAGAAATGCTCTTATGTTTATTAAATGTACCTGCAGGGAAGAATATTATGGAAGCAACCAAGAAATATCGTCAAAATAGAGTTTAAAAAATGATATAACTATGGTAGTAGTCTTTATACATCAAGTGCAGTAAGTCAAAGAGAATTGTGTCCTTTGTGATTTCTCAAGGTCATACTAAGGGTAAAATATTAATCATCAAAAGTCATTTGCATTGGATGTGAATTGACATCTTCTCTTTACGATTTTACAGAAATCACTCATTATGCAATTTGGTCCATAACTTTGTGGAGTTAGTTGGAGATTGAATCTCCAGTTTCACACTGCTGTGTAACAAACAGAACATGTCACAATAGACTCAGGCATTGGGATTTGGCATTTCATAAAATGTCACATAGCCCAGCTTTTTTAAAAGATATTTCATATAATAACCTCCCCACACATCTTTTTGGCTTTAGTTTAAGAGCCTGTCTGAATTAAGTAGGGGAATGATCCACTTATATTTTACAGCTATAGAAAAGTATCAGAGCAAGAGTGATCTTTAAAGCCAGTCTTCTCCAATGGGTAATGTGGTAGAATTCAATTAAATCAATGTTGTTCCTACTTTCATTGTCTTTCATAATTTGAAAGTTTGTGCCTTTTGTATTCCCTTACATGTCTTAGAAACTTTCTTTTCACTAAGGCTCAAAAGTTGGTGAAATTTACAGATGACAATCACCTCTTTTTTAAAAAATTTCTTGAGTTTTGTTTCAATTTTTATTTATTTTTTATTACTACATTTGCAGTACATAATGATTATACTTCTCACGTGGAGTTAGTACATGTACATAATGGTGCCATTGATGTGCCAGAAATGTCATTATTATTTTTCTTCCTATAATGTTTGTTTTGTTTTTTGAAACTTAGCTCTGTCATGTCATTTTTTTCTATCGTTTCATATTACTACAAGAATTTTACACATATGATAATGAAAGACTGCACTAGTAGGAATTTCCCAGAGGATTCCTCTATAAGTCTGAGCTCTCATACATCTTTGAGTGCTTACTGATATTTAACCTAATCCTAAGTAATGTCTTTTCTGTTGTGGTTTCTGATTTCTTTTCTTCATTTTAAATACAAGATCATTCATCTTAAATGCCAAACCCCGAATTCAAATGCCAATAGGGTCAGATGCTATGAAAAGAGAAGTTATTCTAAAATTGGATGATTTTTCAGCAACTCTGTCAACACTGGGATTTAGCAGTTATGATGATGGTGACAAATTGATTTTAAAAATCTCCCTTGACTTTTTGTTGAATTGATGTATGTAAATGTACATTTGATTTTTTGTTTTTTAAAAACTGCTTTTGTTATTCATCTCTCCTCTTACAATTCTGCAGTTGGAGTTAAGTAAACTACACAGGTGCGTTGGGCAAATAACCAGATATTTCTGGTCTTCAGTTTCCTAAAATGTGACATAAGGTGTCTTTGTTTCTACAGATTTTTCTAGATGCAGGACTATAATATTTCAAATTTTATTTAATTTCTGAAATAATTCAGGTAAAGGTAGTGGTACATATTTGGGTTTCTTTGTTTTTGCAAGAAGACCTCACTTTGTTGCCCAGGCTGGCCTCTAACTTCTGGGCTCACCCTGTCCACCCCACTCAGTCTCCTAGTAGCTGGGACTACATACAGGCTCAGCCGCCACAGCCAGCTTCCTATGTGTTGACTAACTGATGTTACCTGGGATTTAATCCAAAATGTTCACCTGACATCTTGAGGAAACTGATTCTCTGACAGCAGTTGTTAGTGGATGGTTTCCTGTTACATTAAGTTCATAATCTAACATTGAATAGTAAGGGATTTTGGAGAAGTTTGATAAATTTAAGGAATTCTGAATATGTTGCTAAATCACAAAACATGTTTTTATTCAGCTGTATCCACCAAGGACTATTTATTCTTTCATATTCCTAGAGGGCTGGTTCATTTGCTATTTTCCTTAAGAAAAATTTGAACTGATATAAAATTACCATAAAATCTGAAAAAAGAGCTAGAAAAGGATCCTAAAATAACATTTTATTATATTTGCTATTTCTTGTATTAAACAAAATTGTGTTATAGCAATTTTAAAAGGCTGTGAAAGGTCGTATTTTATTTAATATTTCACACAAAAAATAAAATATTTGTCCATATAGTAATATGTATTTTATTTAACCATATTGGATAATATTCATGTTATAAAATAGCTAATATTTATTTTACAACCATTCTCCTGGGACTGCTCTTAACCATAAAAAAAAAAAAAAAAAAAACCTTACCTGCCACTGTTCATGCAGTTGAATTATTTGCAAAGAAAGAGTTTATTTATCTCTTTCATGTGGTCCTGACACCTTTTTCACATGCATAACAGCATTGAATTAGGCATGAGGTTCCTCCATTGAGACTATTCTTGGCTTTCATCCTGACTCATCTCTGCAGGAGAAAAACTATATGGAGAAGCTGCTCAGAGCAATCATTAAAGACTTCTTAACTTTTCCTCCCGAGTTCTTCAGGGACACTAGAGAAAGGGAGGGAACATGACTGTTTTAGATCACTGTAAGAAAGTTCAATTGCATTTACAAATTATTTTATTTGTTATTTTGTTGTTGTTTTCCTATTCCGATATATATTGAACAACTTTTGGAACATGGGTGTGTGTCTGTATATAAAAATATTGTTACTGTACATTAAGGAATATATACTTTAAAAAATCCTAGTTTCGCATTTCAGGCTATGCAGTGCCTTAGATGTGCAAACTATGTTGTAGAGGAATTCTTCACTTTCTTTTAAACTAAAAACTGCTACTGAATATTGTTCTTAGAGAAAAACAATTGGTGATGGATGCTTGTAGTGCAAGAATGGGCACTGGTGTAGATAAATGATAATTACTTCTTACTCATTCTTTTATCTAAATTTTTAAAAAATCATGTAACTATATTCTTTCTGTATCAGAGGACTGACAGTGAGGATTCTCTTTCTTGGTAAGTATACCATAACGGTAGAGTGAGATCTTTGTTATATATTTTGGGAAGATGGTTGATGCTCGCTGTAATATGTGTAAGATCTAAACACATACATAAAGAGGCTCATGTCAGCCTTTGGGAGATAAAGAGAGGGAGAAGTGGAGGAGGGGAAGCAGGAGAGAAAAAAAAGTACATTTCATAGGATATCCTTTCTTCTCTAATGTTTAGTTGCATAAAAGCCATGCATTTCTATGTTAAAAACAACGATCATTGAATTGACATGTCTAAGATGTGGGCTAGGAGAGTCAAGCCTTAGCTATACTTAATTTTTTTCTCCCATTGAGTTTATTGGTACATTTTAGGTATATGGTACAGTTACATTCATCATTGGGATCTTGTTCCTTTACATGACAGGTCTTGGTTCTCATTTTTTCCCCTTGTCCCTGCCCTCCCTTCACTCCCTCCTACCCTCTCCATTTACAAACACTTTATTTCCATTTTTTCATTTTCTCATATTTTTTTCTTTTCCCTTACCACTTTTCCCCTACCCTTCCCACTTTCCCTACACCTTTAGCCCCTTTTTTTCCTATTTCACATTGTCAATGATATCATTAGAATCTTATGTACTTTATAGTTTTTTACACCAGAGAAACTATTCGGTACTTACACCTATGTGACATTTATTTCACTTAGGAGTATATCCTCAATATGTATCCACTTTCCTATGAATGAATACTATTCAGCTATAAAGAATGAGCTATACTTAATTTGATCCAAAGAATCTCAAAAGAATTAGAAGAAACATGATAAACAGGATAAATTTGCTTGTTTTCAGATATTCCTGTTTATTTTTCTCTTCTAAGAATTTCTATTTATAGTATATTTGTTTGTTAAAAATTAGCTAGCATTTTCTCTTTAGAGTATTTTGTATCACCAACTTTATGATACTGATTTTAATAGCTAATTTTTTCTACATTGGATAATTTAAAGGAGTATTAAAGTTGAAATGGACCTTATAATCTATTTTGTCCAACTGATTATTTCTTAGATAAAAAATAAAACAAAACTGAAATACAAATAGGTTAAGTGACTTTATGCAGGCCTCCTAGATTACTTTGGAACTGGATCTAGAAGCCAGGGCCCCTTACTGGGTCTAGGCCATTATCCTACCTGCTTGCCTTTAGCTTTCTGAGGACCTTTCTGGTAGTCTTAAAGCCCAAGATTCATCTACGTATGGATTTGAATTCTTATTTTCCCTGATAAGTGGTTTTATTATTTTGAACATTGAGTCATCTTATGCTAAGCTTTTTAACAAAAACTCCTAATTTAATATTGCAAGTTAAATTAACATGATGACTTATTTATTGATGTTGTTAATGATTTTTAAAAAGCCTGGCTGTTATTTTGTATTACCTCTATTTATACAGTGTTTTGCAAATACAGCTACTTTTGTCTGTGAGTGTCTCTCCTAGGGACTTAAAATGGCATATTTTTATCTGAGAATATTAGAATTGGGACTAACTTTGGAGTTCAGTTAGCAAGGACTGCTTGCTGTTTGGTATAGGAAGTTCTTCCTCAGTATCCCGGCTATGTGGACATCCAGCTTTTGTTAAAAACCTCCCAATGTGAGCACATTCACTTCCAGGCAAGGCAAGTCACAGAATAAACATCTTTTAAACAAGTTCCAAATTATATGTTAAGCTGCTGGTGTATTCTAACATATTACATGGTCAAAATGCACATCTTGACCCAAATAAACATAAACTATATTGAATTTAATTTGCACTGATATTTCATATCTTCTCTCTACTCACATTATTCTTTCACAGATATAACATATGACATATGGAGGTGAGTAATTCCTTCAGTTCTATTTTTATCCTAACTGTACAAACCCAGAAGATCTCTGTATTGGGCCCACATCCATGTGTGATTTTTTCTTTTTTTCCTTTTGCTTTTTATGTATTTCTAAAAGATTGTCAGTTTTTTCACTTATTTAATGAAAAGTATATTTTAGTCTGTATTCATGATGTAGTGGGTATCTGTTTGCCCTGAATATTCACCTCTCCAAGTGAATACCAATAATCATATTGAAAATGCCCCTTTTTCTACTCCAGTCCTGTCATTATTGATGGATAAAAATCATAATAATTATGTCTGCCATTTCCTAGCCTGGGCAAATTGGTCTGGTAATGAACATATAAATGATGCAGGGTCTGTTATGGTGCTCCTTGGGAGTTGCAAATTCAGCCAGATGCCCTCTGTTGTGTGGAGAAACCACGCAGGAGTAGGAGGGAGGAAGCCTACCCTGGAGGGGAGTGGGGAGGCAGGACACTCCTTGCAGTGTGTGGGAACTTGTTCCAGGTAATGAAGTCTCCAGAGCTGTCCAAATTGAAGTTCTCATAGTCAGAAAAAGATTAGAACCAAGATGAAAACTCAGATTGGCTAGTTTCTGGTCTGCAAGTTTTGATAATTTTTAAATTTAAAAATGTGATTATTTGATTACTTTCATGTGATAGAAATAAGTGCCAAGGATGAAAAGTAGATTTTTCCCCCACGAGAGTTCCTTACCTCCCACCCCCACCCCCAATATAATTCCTGTGCCAGGAGGGACAAGGACTTATGTGAGTCTGGATGAGCCACACGGGTCCCTATGCTGCTTCAGTGTCTCGTGCGTAGGATGAGAGTACTACTTCCCAGTCAGTGCAGGGCACTACAGGCCCAGGAGACAGGACTCTTGTCAGGTCTAGTCAGCAAGCTATGTCTCCCGAGGCTGCATATAGCCCATGCAGCTGGAGGAAGGGGATGTTGAGTTGGTGTATTTGTGTAGAAGACATTTCGCTTGGCATTACCCATGTGAATTAACACTCCTTGCTCCCACTTTGGGAGAGCTCTTACTTTAGAGGGGATCACACAGTAGTCCGTGCACCTTGGGGCCAGAGGGAAACACTCCCAGTGGTACTTAATATATGATAGATTACCTGCCTTTTCTATTTGAAGTGTTAGAATTCTGTTCTCCTCTTTCAACTATTATATAATCTTAGAGCCAAAAAGGTTTTTCTGAAACATTCAACCATACAACCCAGCTTTTTTGGATCTGTGGATTTAAACTGAATACCAGCAGTTAGGTCTGTAGATGTATAGAAATGTAGTTGAATTTTACTTGACATACCAAACCTTTGAATGTCTTTGTCCTAGAAATTTTGAGGTGACTTCAAAATATTATAAATTGTGGATAAGTAAATTATTGATAATTAGTAATATTTTAAGTGACAAGAGTAAAATTCTTGGATTTTATTTTTCACTCCTTTACCCTGTCAAGAACAGAATGATTGAACTTATGATTAGCAACTGCAAGTTAGTTTTTTTTCCTTTAGCAAATACAAGATGATCATCCCTAATCCAAAAGTGCACAATCTAAAATGCTTCAAAATATGAAATTAACTTTCCATACCACATTCAGAACACAGGCGTACTAAAAATATCATATTAAATTGCCATTAGCCTATTTGTATAGATATATGAGAGCCTTAATTGAATTTAATGTTTAGAGTTGGATCTCATCCCCTAGATATCTCATTATATACACATATATATGGAAATACTCTAAAATATTTTTAAAACTCTGAAGTCCAAAACATTTCTTGTCCCAAGCTTTAGGATAGGGAAGGCTCCACATGTGTGTGATAATGCACTTGAAAGACTTTGTTTTGGATGCTACAGATACAGTTATACAGAAGACAGAGATGGCCCCTGCCTTAGTGGGACCCGCAAGGTAGCAGGGAAATAGAAAATAAAAATGAGTGGTGAGTGCAATAAAGAAGATCAGATCCAAGTTTTGGGATAGAATATCACAGGTCATGAGACGTGTATTTTAGCTTTGTTGCTCTGTCTCTGAGAAGACATTAGGCTAGCCTGGTTGAAGAGACAGAACTCTTGAATGAAGAAATAATGAAGAAAGGGTGATAAAATCCTCTAGGGTTAGAGGTGTATTTATTCTTTCTGGTATAGTGCTTACCATGCCGGCTTCCAAATTGGCTGCTTTCTCAGTACTCATCAGTTGAATCAGTTGTTTGAAATTGAAAATACCTTTGTGGCTAGGAATGACTTGCTAAAAATAGGAAAAGATGTAAATTTAAAGGAGGCCCTATTTAAAGGCTTTGTAAGATTTTCATAATAGGTAAAATATGCTGATGGCTATTAGGGGACACAATTTCTGGAGAAAGCATTTATTTTTCTGAAAATTATAAGACTACATTGCCATTCATATATATGTCTTCTCATAGTCTAATGTTGTCAACTTAGGCTTTACTGAAGTAGGGTGGTATTTTGGGAGGAGGAGAAAATGGTTTTCTCTGCCTTTAGAATGGTGTCAGTGTTCTCTGTATTTGGGTTAAAATAACATTGAGCTCTATTTTTTTTTTTTTTTTTTTTTTTTTTTTTTTTTTTTTTTTGGTTTTTTTGAGACAGGGTCTCGCTATGTAGTTCAGACTGCTCTGGAGCTCACTGTGTAGCCCAGGCTGGTCTTGAACTTGCAGCAATCCTCCCGAGTGCTGGAATTACAGGCATGTGCCACCATGCCCAACATGAACTCTATTCTTAAAATAAAAGTGCATTTGCCATGTAATCAGACCATACTAAAATTATTTTATAGTTTATTGTTTGTTTTTCATAAGATAAAAGTGTACCAGATTTCTCCCTAGTCTTTAAAATTTACCACATTGTAGAGATTCTTAATGGATTGTACATGTTATGGAAAAGGTTATGGGTCAAACAAATTGCTTCCAGAGAGAAGACAAAGTAGTACAGAGCCTTCCTAGTTTCAGCCACGCCACTACCATCTTCTGTTCTCTAAAAAGAAAATCAAACCCCATACATTATTGTTGTTACAATATTAACAATAGATAACCAGGGAATTTTATGTTGTTTATTGGAATATTGTTTTTGTTCTTTATCAGTTGCTATTTGCTAAATATGATTTCTAGGATTCATCTTTTGTATTTGGAAATACTAACAATGTAAGATAAAAAACTCACTGCTCTCTGATCATCATGTGAACTGCCTTTCATGAGATATATCAACAAAGTTTAAAAATTTAGGCCTAATCTTAGTACAGTGGCAAACATTTTGTGAAAACAGGTGCTCCTGATTGCTGAACTGATCATATGTTTTTATGTTGTACTTCTTTGGGCAGTGGTTCTTTTGGCTCATGAATTTTCAGGTGTTTGAAGTAATATTTGATTTATGAAGCCTCATTTTTGTAGTTAATGTAGAATATAGAATGGCACATGTCAAATGTGGCCAATATAAATGTTAAGCCAACAGTGCCATCTTGCTGATTCTAAAAATTGAGTGTAAGTCAACAAATTGCTTTAGGGGAAAGTTTTACAAATGATTACAGTTGTGGTTAACATTTGTTTTTGTAAACTGTTATCTGCATATGACTGCAAATTTTGTGAAGATAGCAATCGACTTATACTTTGAAAATATTTTGCTCAGTACAGTTCACTCTACCTATAATCAGGATCATTTTAAGGGGGCATCTTTCAAATTTTAGGGTGAGATGTATAGGTGCTCAGCAGTTAGTTATCAATTTCCCCTTTATGGATTTACACTGGCCTTTCATTAAGAAGTGTAATTGGGGAATTCTTAGCATCTGAGAACTATTGTTCCTGGCTGGTATTTATCTACCAATAACAATTTTTTATAATTTATAGGAAAAATATCTCTTTCATCCTTTAAAATGCAAAAGCTTTGTGTAATGATATGTTGAGGACCATTTCGAATATGATAATAAAAGAAATATTATACATAAGAAGCATTAGAATCTTTCAATCCACCCTCTAACTTTATGTACTAACCCCAACAATGTGATAATGTGCAGTGATTGTTTTTTAAGTCTTACAGAAAGAAAATATCTAACTCAGATTGTATAGTCAGCTAAGAATAGAACTGACATAAATATTTAAGTCTGTGAACTGGGTGTGCTTTTCATCTTCTCTTCCCCCATTCCCTTGGCTTGACTTCAAAGACCGCCTCCCTGTGAAGCTCCTGCTATGCTGCTCCCTCTTCTGGGCATTGTATCTGGGACTCTGTGTGAGGGGCCTGCTCACCTACTCCACTCTTTCATGATCACTTGTGTATATGTCCCTCGTATGAGTGTCATATTGTCATCTTTATATCCTAGCCTCTGGGACAGTGTGTGCACTATCAGAAGATGTTTCTTGCTTGAGAAGCTGTGAAGAATACTGATTCCTGTGTGCCAACCATAGAAACCTACCTCATTCTGTTATGGTCACATATCCAAAACAATTATGAAATTTAGAAAAATAATGCTCTGGCCATAACATTTTAGTTTACCATATCCATCAGTCTGATCCTGGCCCTCCCCTACCACTCGACCTTCCATGGGAGAACACAGTGCTTACAGTGGTATTAAAGAACCTAAATGTGAAGGAGAGGAATGGGAGGAGCAGGAGGGGGATATTTATATTTTATACAGTTTTATAAGCTTACCTTCTTTTTCCATCAGTTACCTGTTACAAAGCTCCTGTTTCTTGGTCTCCTGCGATTAATGTGTGCTGGGTGCTGTGCTAAGCACTTGATGTGCATTATCTCATTTAATTCTCATAACTCTGTAGGACAGATGTTATTATCTCTATTTTCCAGATGAACTGGGGCTGAAGAGCTTAATTAATCTTCCCAATTTCCTATAATTATCTGATCTTTTACATATTATATGAGTATTGATTTGGCTCTTGGTATGTGCTGAGAGCTGTGTCCAATGCGTCACAACATGCAGATGCACTGTTGTGTGTCTTCCCATGTCACCCTTCAAAGGTACCTTCATGACCACCTCAACCCTCTTGACAGCTTGGTGAACTCTTGAGTCAGCTTGGCTATAACTCCATGTCCCTGGAAGGAGAAAAAGCAGCAGATGCAACTACTGTTAGGACTAACCATTTTGCAATGAGATAAATTTTCTTCCCAGTCCCGTTCGGACATTTACTTTGAAGTTGGTTGTGCTTTGATCAGAACAAACTGCCTTGCATTTTTTCAATGTGACTTCGTTGTTATTTTCTCACTGAATGTTTATAATCCACAATATATTCAGACTGAAAGATACATGGACTTACATCTCCAAATTGGGCAAGGCTAGGGTAGAGACCTTGACTAAACCTTGTTTTTTATCCCTCACCAACTTAACAACTGAAAGCAGGATAGATGTGCCACATCTAGGCACATGAATAGGAGTGTATTTTGTGTTTATGACACCTAACAGTAAAATTATTAAAAGTTGAATAGTACAAACCCAATGCTCAAATGTGCATGTGGCTATAAGTCTGTCATAAAAACATAGCTCTCTTAGTTTGAATAATCCTAGAATTCATAAGAATTGGAAAAGAATATGAGGTAGTTTTAAAAATTTATATTTTCTATAAGTAAGTCACATATAAATATATATGTATATATAAATATTCCTTTTTCCATCAAATAGAATAAATATTTACATTTCACATTTACTGATAGGTGACATTTCTTAAACAGAGTGAAACTATTTGCCATAAAATATTTTGAGTGAATATCATTCTGATGTTTGACAATGATAAAGGAACTTTTACTGTCAGGCTATGTGGTTACGTTATCTAGTTTAAGCTTGGATTTGTCCAAGTGTTCTACTTATGGGATTGTGATTATCTCAGATAATTAGGCACTTATACTTTATTAATGTGTCAGGGATTTCTTAAATTGAGTTTTTTGTTGTTGTTTTGTTTTTGGTATGGGGGATCAAACTTAGGACCTTGCATTTTCGAGGCAGGCACTGGAACCACTTAGCTAAATCCCTGGCCCTAGATTGAGATGTGATAGTAAACCTCAGAAACAGTCTTATGTGACTTGAAATGTTTAATGCTATGAACAAAGTACAAATCTCAAGCTATGCCGAGAAATGTCTTGGTAAAGTATATTATTTTTAAAAGTAGAGAATCAGTTCTTTTGCTTCGTTAAAGGATTTTGTTAACTCTTAATTTTATCATGTTCTTTATTTTTTGTATGCTTTGTCTCCTCAGAAGTCCCATATATTCCAGTTTTCTACTTTTTCCTCCCCATCAAACGTCAGTGTTAAACTCACTAGGGTCTTCAGTCCCCCTCTGTCCTCTCTACCTGTCAGAATGTTGGTGATGTATTCTTTCATAGGGGTCCATTTAGTTCCCTGATAAATCACCAGGCCTCTCAAGTATATGTCTCTTCCGACACTTCAGCCTGGTGGGTCTGCCAGCACTCTACCTTAGTTCCACGAGACCGTCCATATTCTTCTCTCTGCTTCAGGTGACTGACATCACTGGAAGGAAAAACTGTATAAACATGGTGGATGGCCACTTTACAAATTTATTAGTTCCAGCTTTAGCTGGGCTCTCAACACTAGTCACCCATCTTTTATCTTTATCTCCAGTCACTCTTTTCCTTTTCCTGAACAACTGTTCCCAAATTGCAACTTTTATCTCCTCTTATTCTTATACACACTGTCAATTGCAGGTGTGAACTACATATAGGTTCTCTTGAGACTATTTTCCTTATCTTCTTCCACCTTCCAAATACCTTTCACGAACAATTCTGTGTGCACAGCTTATGCTTTCATATCCCCAAATACAGGAATCAATGAATAACAGAATGATTGAACACCATTTCATGGCCTTCAGGATGCCATACCTGCCATTCCATTGAAATTGAACCTGCAAAGATACCATTGGTCTCCTAGCTCTACCTTTAATCTTTCCTTAGCTTTGTTGATCTTTGTTTAGCAGGTGGAAGTTGGTCTTTCTTGTAGTGTTGGAGTCTTTTTCATCTTGGCTTTTCTGGCCCACATGCTTCTTGCTTTTTCTCCCCATTTGATCACCTTTTTTTCTGCCCCTCTTCTCTTTAACTCTTTGGATTCCCTGGAGTTCAGTAGTGACTCTTTTGGTTTTTCCCACTCTGCAAACTCTTCCTGGGAACTCTCTGTCACCCTATTCTGTGCAGTTTAGATGCCATAAGTTAGTTCAAATTCTATCTTTCCACCTATTACCTGAGTGCTCCACTTTTTCCCAGGCTGAACTTAATGTCTTTGTCTACTACCCCAAACATGTCCACTACACCTTTCTTCTCTTTTTTAGTTAAAATAATTATCCTCTTAAAATTTGTATGAAGTAGCAATCACAAATTCATTCCTCACTCCTTACTTTCTCTAAGTTTTTCAGTTATATTTTACCTACTTCATCTACTTTATACTTCATCTTTGTATTCCCTCTGCACCTGGTCTAGCCTGTAGTTGGAGCTTAATAAATGTCTGATTTTATTTCATTTCACACTAAGTTATAGACAACTAGAATAGAACTGGATTCCAAGGGACATATCTGTCTTTAACTTTGATATGTATATTAATGTTTAGGCCAACAAGAAAGATACTTAGCAGTTTGTGATGCCTTGAAGCTAAATTGTTTTCCTGAAGTAAAGCTTGCTGTTAGAGTCATAGAATTCCAATTCATGATTTGACCTTGTTCATTAAAAGCTAAGTGGGCAGCTTGAGTCTCAGGGACCTGCATAGCTGGAAATATTAGCTTGGAGTCTAGAATTCAACAGCCATTGATTGCTCAGTTCAAGCAATTTATTGTTGATGTATTTTCCCTAAAATGAAATCAGTTCTTTCTGCCTGGGTGTTTTTATTAACAGGCTTGCTATTTGGGCTAGAATAATGAAGTACAGTGGCATATTGAAAATATAAAGTGTTTCTGGTGACCTCAAAATTTTGATTTAATGATTCACAAAGAATATCAGAAGCAGCTTAGTGGAGAAGGCAATAGAAGTAATGAGGACATTAATTGCCCTTAAATAATAGCTTTAATTATTGTTGAAATTTAATATCAAAGGAAATTCTGTCTCTTTTTCATAAAACAGAAACTTTTAAAATTACATATAATTTATTGACAAATTTGACTAGAATTTACATGTTATTGCAATTTTGACTGTTTTCTGTAAACAATCACTGAAACTATTTTATCACAGAAAATAGGCTACCGGGAAAATATGAGAGGTTTCCATGATTTTTAAGAGAGTAATCAAAATAGTCATGTTTAGAGTACAAACTTCAAATTTAAGAACAGGTTTATGTAGGTAATGGAAAAAATCTTCACATGCTAGTAAGCATCAAATGAATTATAAACTGTTCTTATCTGTTTCTTCCAGTAAAACTTGTATTATAATATTGGTAGTAAACATTGCAGCAATTGTGATTTCAAGTTGGAATTTGCAATGCTTTTATATAAGCTGCTTTTAGCAGTCTTGTGAGCTGATTAATCAGCTGTTATTACTGTTATTCCTCATTTTATGGATGAAGAAACAAAAACATTGAAAATTTCAGTGGCTTGTCCACGTGTCACATAGCTAATGAGAAGTGACACTCCTCTTGATTCATCTGTTTTCAAATCTTACGGGTTTTTCTCCTCTCCTGATTGGACTTTGAGCTCTCTGCCACAAGCTAATTATCTTATTTATCCTCCTGTGCTTGGAACATAGCAGGTACTCAATGTGTATATATTTGTAAAATGTGTTGGTGTAAACTACAGTGGAATTTCAATTCAGTCATTCTCTTAAAGCATCCTACTACTCAAATGTCATATTTTATCAACCTAATAAAATTATTACTGCAAACTTCAATATATTAAAATAATATCTGTAAATACAAATGAAGTAACTTAGGGTTGTCCAGGGAAACAGCAAATAGACAAAAAGGATGAGTATTTATTGTTAATCTAGCTTTATTAGTTAGTTATCTACTGCTGCATGGCAAAGTATGCCCCCCCACTTTTGTTACTAGGGATCGAACTTGGGTCCTTGCGCTTGCAAGGTAGGCAGCAGAACCACTGAGCTAAATCCCCAGCCCCAAATTACCCCTTTTTAATAGCTGAGAATAACATTTATCTGATAGTTTCTGTGGGTCAGGAATTTAGGTGTAATGTAGCTGGGTTCTTGGGCTCTTGGCCTCTTAGAAGATTGTGATCAAAGTACAGGCTTAAATTGCAGATCTTTTCAGGTTGGGGTGGGGGGAATCACCATCACTAAGTATAGGCTGACTTTTGGCTGGATACATCAGATTTTGTTTTTGTTCTTTTTCACATAGCCCTTTCTGTTGGGCAGCTTAAACATGGCAATTGGCCTCCCTCAGAACCGACAGACCAAATGAAAACAGGAAAGGGCATGTGAGGCAAAAGCCACTGTCCTTTTGTAACTGAGTCTTGGAGCTGACAATCCATCACTCTTCCCTTCCTTTCATTAGAACAATACCACGGAGTTCATTCAGCCTGTGAGCAAGAGGATGAAGTGAGTCATACCAGATTGTGAACAGTAAGAGGACAGAGTAATTGGCCATCTTAAGACTGCCTGGCCACACACATAGTAAACATCATTGCTTAACTACAGTAATTCAAAAGAAATAAAATCCCAAAAGACTGGCCTCTACCCTGTCAAGAATTTTTAAGGGAAAGGTTATAGAAAGTCAACTCAAATTGACTTTAGCAGGAAAAGAAGACTAACAAAATAGTCTCAGGGATTTGGTGACAGTGTTAAGCAGGATTCTTTTGTTTTTCCCTCTGACCCTAACCTCTGCTTCCTAAGTAGTTTTGAATGGATTCTATCAATCTGTGCTTCATGATGATTCCTATGGCCAAGGAGGAAAGGAATGACCCAAAGGATCAGTTCTGGGCTATTTACTCAGCCCTGGAGCCTGGGAGAAAGTAATAGGTGCAGCCATCTAACTTATATGAACTGAAAACAAAACAAAACAAAACAAAACAAAACAAAAAAACAGGAAAGAAAATTTAAGGTTCTATTATCCCAATAAAGGAACATCGACTAATGAGCAATTGATGTATTTCCCTAAAATGAGCAAGCAAATCATCATGAGCCACTGGACCTGTATTTCTCCTTTATTCCTCCTATCTGTTCTAATCCATGCAATTTACTATATTTGTGATTGTTTTAGTTCATTTAGGCTCTTATAACATAGTTCTGCAACTTACCATATTATAAACAATGGAAATTTAGTTTTCACTCTTTTGAAGACTGGGAAGTCCAAGATCAAGGTGCTAGCATTTTTGGTATCTGGCGAGGACAGCACTTTCAGTGTGCTCTCACATCGGCCAGCTTCCATTTGTGGAAGGGGAAAAACAGCTCTCTGAGAACACTTTGATAAGGACATTAACCCTGTTAATCAGGGCTCCATGCTATGATTTAACCACCCCCCACACATGCAGAATATCACTTTTTAATGCTGTTGCCTTGTTAAATTTTATTTTTTGAGTTTGTGGGGCAGGGCACAAACATTTAGACCATAGCAGATGTCCAAAATAACATATATTGTTTGGTTGGCAAGCATGGTGGAGAACTACACTTAACAAAAGAGACCATGCTAAGCAGTTGTTTAAAACTAATAACAAAGGGTAAATCACTGTTTTGTAACGTGTGTCCCATAGAAGCAAACTGCCTTTTAAAATTTTTGTGTCACCTTTAATTGTTAGTGAAACACATACTTAGGACCAAATCCAGTCATGTATCTAGAGTTTTACCCTGAAAACAACCTTATTAATGTATTGATGTACAGAAAACACAGGTGTGTACAGAAATAGTAATTGGGATCAGCTGGGCCATTTAGGGGTCAAATACTAGATATCCAAGGTTACTCATGTGTAAAATTAAACTTAGCAAGCTGTGGTCACAGCTTTATATAGTACCTTATTTGTTTTGTTTCCCTCCTCCTCCACTTTTAAGTATCTAAAAGATTAGACCTGGGGTTGAGATAGTCACTATGGCTCATTCTCAGAGAGAAAATAGAATTATTGGACTGCTTTTGTGATTAAATTATATCATATGAGGTTGATTGCAAAACCAGAAACATTTGCAGACCTTGCTGTAGTTCTCAACCCTATGGTTCTTTTTAACTAGACTCATTCTCTACCTGATGCCTCTTGGCTTTTTCTTTACCAATGTCCCAGGAGGACCTCGTGGATTCAGTATGTCCCAAGGCTCTCACCATTCTCCTTCCAGCTGCAGCACTTTGCAGAGAAGATACTTGGTAGAGAGGCTGTTTCAGAAATATTCATCCTTGAGTGCTCATCATTAGATGTTGTGCAAGCCACTGGGAGTGCTGAGAACAACAGAACGCAGTCTTTGTTTGAGGATGTGATAAGAGATAATTAATATCTGCATTTGGGTTGGGAAGAAAAAAGCAGAAGCTTAACTGGTCCGTGGTGGAGTGGGCTCCTAAAACTGCCCACAGCCCTCCTGCTGCCTTTTGGTTGCCACATGGCTGCTGTGTTGCTGTTCCCTCTGGGTCAGCCCACTGACAAAATCCTCTGTGTGTCTCAGGGCTTTGGTCAATATTTCAGTTTAATGTCCATTGGCTTCTATCCATCCGTGTGCTTATGGTCATCACATTCATCCTCCAGAAAGGATTTTGGTTTTCATCCCTTACCCATACCCCCAAATTCTGTATTACTCATTTTCTCCACCTTTCCCCAGTCAAAAAGCTATACTAATAATGGCTTAGTATCATTCACTGAACCAAATAACTTTCTTCTTAAAACTCACTTTAACATGTGTGAATATCTGGTAATCCAGGTTTTTATGGTTAAAAGTTTTTTGTTTTCATTTTTTTTGCTTATCAATCCAAGTGAACCTTAAAATGGTAAGATTTAGGCAAAATAGGAGAGGATTTTTTTTATCTCACTTTACTAAATTTTATTAAGAATATTCTATGTAAATATGAAGATACTTTGATGTGGAGAACTTGTAGACTGCTAACATAAATATTTCTGTCTCTGCAACCTTGCTTTTTTAACTGTTTATAGTTTTTCTTCTGCTTTTTCTTATATACAGCTCCTTATATGAATTTGGAGGTTCATGTTGACTTAGTAAAATATTAAATAGTTATAAATTAATGGGTATAAAAAATTAGTTTCAAAATCAGGCTTCACCCATGATAACAAAGAAATCCAGAACTTGGAAGATAGGGATAATCCTACTGTACCTTGTGCTGGTCCAGCCTCACTGGCAACATATTGTTTGCTTTAGAGAGATGTGGGCACTGCCAGAGAAGGATGACTGGACACATGAAAGGAACGTGCAGTCTACCCAAGAGAACAGAGTGTGCTCAGTGTAGCCGAGGAGACATCATAGAGAAATATCAGGGGGAAAGTTGAATATACAATGATGCTGCCATATGCAGTCTAAGAATTGTGGCTTTAAAAAGCAAGGCTGAAACCAAAAAGTAGGAAATGTCTTTTCTTTCTGAAAGCAAAAACTTGTAATTTATGTGACCAATATCCATGCTGTCAGATTAGGAATGTATGCATAGAGAAGCATGATGACAAATAGCTTATTTATTAGGTGGTAGCTCTAGTCAGCAGGTGGAATGTGCCTGTATAATGTTGTCATTATGGGCATGGACACTGTAGGAAAATGAAGCTGGCTTTAAATGTGAATTCAGTTCCTTTCAACGGGGTGACTTAATCTCTTATTCTTAGTGTCCACATACCTAAAAAGAGAATAATAATAGTACCTCTTTCAAGGTATTGTGGGATTATAAAATGAAATGATGTATTTAATGTGCTTAGCGCAGTGTCTTGCACATCCTAGATGATAAATGTTATTATTGGGAAAAATTATGAGATAAGAGGAAAGCAGGTTTTTTTGTCAGTAAGTGATATTTGCCATGGGAGTAAAAGTAGACAGTATATTTGCCTTTGGCATATGATGAATGAAATTACCATTTGTGCTCAGTCCTATTTTTTCATATTACATAGTTATCTACTTAAAAAGAAATTAGAAGGAGTATTGGCTAATATTGTCCCTTGGTAACTGGATATTATGGGCTTCTCACTTCTGTCTTCCCTTTTGTCCCTCTATCTCTATTTATATATGGCAAGTTCAGAATTAAGACAGCTTTATGAAAATTAAATATCATTTTGTTCTACTGTTCCATTAACTTTGGTAGGCTTGTAACATGAATGAATTAAAAGGAAATGCAGTTCATAATGCACAGTGATTGAGCATATACTTCTTAAACATCTCGGTACTACTATGGATTAAATATTTAGAAAGAATGTGAAGATTATCAAATCCTAAAACAGTCTATTTTTTGCCAAATCAGTTATTCCTTACAACAACATATTTTTCTTATATTTATATTGGACTCAAAATAATATTTTTCAGCACTTTAGAATTTGAGTCTTTATTTAAACTCTGCTCGTAGACCCTCATCTTAAATATCCATGGATACTGAAGAAAACTGAAATTGATTTGTTGGCCATGAATCTTTAATCCTGCTTATTGTATGTTGTCAAGAATGTTACCAAGGAAATAAAGATGTCATTAAAATAGGTAGTGCTTGTGAGGTCATTTCTCTGAATGTTGAATAATTCCTAGACCTCTAAACACAGCTACTTTACTGACCAATTGAACTAAGAGGAAGAGGTTTGGATCTATTGAAGACAGCCTTGGTGCAATGGATGTCTTTTCCTCATATACAAACAAATGGGAACAACTGCTATATAACGTAAAAATAAACTACTCACTTTTTTCTATGATAGTATAATCATCAAGATGCAACATATCTATGTACTACTCATGAACTGTTCAGCGCAGAAACATAGCAATGTACTACTTATCCAAAGAAGCAATGTTGCCTCTTGGTTTAAAATATTTGCCTCTTCTAAACTAAGAATTAATTGGAATCCTGGCACCTCTACTTAATTGATTTTTAACCTTGTCAAAGTATATTAACTTCCCTAGGCATCTTTGGTTTCTACCTCTTTTAAATGTAGGTAACTATTAGACGTGTTATCTCTTGTGAAGATTCTATCAGATCAGTAGGGATGCCCTTAATACAGAGAATGCTGCTTGGTAACCCACAATATTAACTATTATTATTAATAGGAAATATTATTAATAGTTTAAGAGTCAAGATGCCTGTGTTCCAGTCCCAATTTCAACACCAATTAGCTATGTAGTTTTGGGCTAATCATGTTTCTTAACTGAAAATGGGTTAGCAAAAACATGTAAAAACTCATACATAAGCCCCCCCCCGTTTCTTAGTAGTTTCAATCTTTACTTAAATTACTTTATGTATGAGAAGACTTTTTGTTTTCCCCCACCTCTGTCTCCCTAGGAAATTCATTACCTCCAGTTCCAGGGAAAGGTGTTAAGGATAAAATTAACACCTACTTGCTACAGTGTGAACACTAACTGCTCTTAATAGTGGTCTTTAAAGGTAGCTTTCTGTTCATGGACGTGGGAAACCTGTCTCAGTTAAGAGTCTCACCATCCCTTTATCATACAAATTTACCTGACATTCATATAGAAAAGTAGGCAGATTCCAATTGGACCACTTAGTCATTAAGAAGTGAACACATATATGTAACCAGAATACAGGGCAGGAAATAGAACACAAGGAGCACCTCAAAATGCCCATCGTACTTGTTTAGTTACTAACTCTTAGTTATTTTTCTTGTTATTGAGACAGAATACTCAGCACTCAAAGTAAAAAGAGGAAAGGTTTATTTAGCTCAGTTTTAGAGGTTTCAGTCCATGGTCAGCTGGCTCCAAGGCAGGGTGGCATGGCAGAGGGGCATCGCAGAGGGAAAAAATCCACAGTAAGCAGGCAGGCAAGAACACATTCACCCTCTTTCTGTCTCTTATTATATTTTATGCAGGCTACTCTCTCTAGGGCAGGTGTAGCACTCACAGCCTTAATCTTAGCCAGAACTATGCCAAACCAATCAGTGCACTGATTTGTTTGACTTGATCCTAAAGCCACACATTCTAGATCAAGCCACCTCTGAAAAGCACCCCATCATGACTTCATGAAGCTTTTGGGGGGACACCTAGAAAATCCTTGACAGTTAACTCTTACTAGAGATAAACCACCACCCTAATCGCTAAGGTAACATCATAGATTATTCTGCATGTTTTTGAAGTTGATGTAAGTGAAATCACCTAGTAAGTTTCCATACACCTTGGAATGAAATTGCTGTGCGATAGTGAATACATCTGTCCAACTTTGATAATGTCAGATATTTTTCAGAAATGACCAATACTATTTATATACTTTTTCCTTAACCCCAGAAGGGAGCAAGTATTCCATTTCTGATTGTCTGTTTTAAAACCACTGCTCTCCAAGCAGGCTCTAATTTTGAATTACACAGGTTTCTCCTGAATATCTGTACCTTTTACCCCAGGTGATGATTTCCTCTGGTTTGCCCAGTATAGACCCTAGATATAGTAAATTTATGCCTGTTGTTCTTTCATAATTATTATTAATGCCTCTTTCATTTAAAAACTTCTCCTGGGTTAAACGGAAATGAAAATTTGTCTAAAATTAGATTGTGGTAATGTTTTTAGAATCCTATGACTATCATAAGAAAACACTGAATTGTCTACTCTATTTGGATAACTTTTATGGTACATGCAAACTATATGTCAGTGAAGCTGTTTTGAAAAATTGGTCTAGTTTGGATGATAAATAATGAGTTTGTCCTACTTTTCCTGTTTTTACCATTTGCAAATAATTTTTTAGGACAAAAGAAAAAAAGGAAAGAAATAAACAAATCTGGATGCTTCCTTTGGGGGTGAGAGGAGACTTCCCTTAATATGGGTTTTGAACCATTTTCTGACAAGAGATGCTGTCCAGAGCAAAGGAAAAATGATTTTACTACACTAGTAATTAAGCTACTATTTTTGAAAGGTGAACCCTTGCATTGGCATTGGGTTTATTTTATAATTTACAAAAAATATTGACTTGTAAAATAAACATGACTTATTAGTTTTGCTATGAGGTCACATACTTTAAAACTGATGTCTTTTACCATTTCTAGGTAATAATAAACCACCACAGACTTAGTGAATAATAGCCATTTTATTATACACTTGGACAGCAATTTAAATGAAACAAGCAGAGTAGCTTGTCCACTTCCTGCTGTTTGAGGCCCAGCTTGTTGTTGGCTTGGACTTCACTCATCTGTCAACTAGAATACCTACAAGTGGTGTTTCCCTCAGCCTTCACAGAGCTTCTCTGCTTCTCCACAGAGCAGCTGGGTTCCAAGAGGGAGCATTCCAAGAAATCAAGGTAGAATTGCAGGGCATTTTTAGGATCTGGCACACAGAGTCAGTTTTATTACAACACATTCATGAAATCACAGAATTATCCCTGGACTCAAGGAGTCAACACATGGATCACTCAATGGAATGAGAGTCAGATCACATTATTAAAAGGACGTGTAGAATGGGAGGTATTGTCAGATACAGCTTTGAAAAATATGCCTCCCCATTCAACTGTATCTCATCACTATTGCTCCTGTCCTGCTCAATATGATTCCACTTTAAATAAAATGGTAGGATTCTTTCCTAGAAGGGAGTCATGGTTGATCAGATTTAAGAATTCAAAGGGATGGGGCTGTTGCATGGTGGCTGGGTCTTGCCATGAGCCCCTAGCCCTCCCAAGCTTTTGGAATGGCCAACTGTTGCCATGTTATCAAATTGGCTAATTTCTTATTTCTTTCTAGCAAATCTCTGATGTTTGGGAGTTCTGTTTTCAGATCAGTCAGACATCTCTTTACTTCTCTCTTCTTTCTCTTGCAAAAACTGATGCTGTTATTCTTGGTGTCCTGATCTTGCCTGCTTATAATCTGGAGTTTGTGAGAAACATTGTCTCTGGGATTGATGTAAAAGTTGTCCATAGAGTTTTTATTCCCTTGTTCTGTTTTTACCTGGAGAGTTGGCAAGACCCAAAATTATGCTGCCTGTACCATTACCATCTTAACTGAAGTCACCCAGACTATGGTTTTTTAAAAATATGAATTTGTTCACTGGTTCATGCACCTGTTGCTTAAAATCCTTCAGTGGCATCCTACTGCAATCATAATAAAACCCAACACCTTACCTTGAGCACGCTGTACATCAAGGTTTCATGCTTCCTTCTTTGCCCTTATCTACCACACCTTCCTGTGTCCTGTGCACTCCCTATAGTTATCTCTCTGTTCCTTGACTAAGTTTACTTTAGGGCCTTTGAAGTTGCCCGGCTGAAAGCTTCTTCTTATGTAAATATTTTAAATGCCTCAGCCTTCCCATCTGTAGTTGTTTCCAGTCATTCTCCACCATATCGTTCCACTATATTTTACCACTGTATTTACCATCACATAGTATTGTTTATTTGTTTGTTCATTGGTTCCCCTAAATTAACAATAAATTTTATTGTCTTCTTAAACACTGTATTACAAGTGCCTGGCACACAGGTGATGTTCAATAACCATTAGTAGGTCAAATGAATGGGTAAAAGAGTGAATGTGAAGTAATTGTCAAATACAAGTTTCCTGATTTTATGAACACTGTTATGATCTTTAATCTAATTTTTCTTTTGGGCCCCAGTTTACCAAAAAGCCTTTCTATCTCTGATATTCCTTGATACCATAAATCTGTGACATTCATGTGGAATAGGCACAGGGGGGCTTCTTATATCTACAGAATCACAAATATTAACTATAAAGCATCCTTCATTAAGTGCAGTAAAATGTAACTGAAAAATTTAAGTAACCTCTTAATGTTTCTTTGAATACAGAGTTAAAATCGTTTCTATAGCCATTAAAATATATTCAGCCACTAAAACAAATGCTTCACTATATTACAAAAGAATTTTATTTTCAAGAGATTCTTTTTCCCCTTGATACCTTATGGTTTGGCAGATGGTACAGTCCAACTTAATTTGAAAACCAGCCATATTGACCTGGAAGAGGAAAGACAAACGGCCCTTGGACATCTTAAATTGGATTTCACTTTTCAGCTCAAAATTGTATGTAACAAAGGCATTTTCTTCAAGTATAGCACTTCACCTTGATTAAGGAGATTTTCTAGTTTCTTCTCCTCTGAATTCCCCTGTTTTGGAAGGATACTTTTGAAGCTGTTTGGTCAGCTGATGTCATCACACTTTAGATGGACATCCTCTTAATCTCACTTCAGATAGTGCTCATTCTCACTTTCTCAAGCTTACTCTAGCTGGAAATGAGATTAGTTCAGGCTGTGCTCACCTCCCTTGATTGCCCATCATATCTAGACAGTGTTGGGCTAAACTCTAGTTTCTCATAAAATCTAATTTTCCTGTTATGTTTCTATGGAAATTGTCACCATGGAACAACTTTGTAATGACTGAATATATCTAAACTATATACCTAAAGTATATTTTCCTAAAGTGATAAAATATCATAGATTGAAATTTCCTGACTCTGTACTGAAAATTCAACCCTTTATCCTTTCAGTTACATTTTTCTTTCAAGTTTTATGTCTTTACTTTGTTTTCCTTTTCCACAGGTAAGAAAGCCCACCCAAGCATGCAGAAAAAAATACTGCCAGAAAAAAAAATCACTGGTTAGTGGCAGTGATCTTAGGTTCATACCAGCTGTATGAACTGCTTCCCTGGGGAAAAATTCTAGTATCATATCAAACATTTTACTTTTTACTTTTGTGTATGCAGAGTTTTTCATATTCACTTCATTTAATTTTCACTATGCTTCTACAGTGTAGAATTCTAGCCCCATTTTAGTAGCAAAGGAAACTAAGGTTCAGAGAAATTTAAAGCAAAACTTGATTTTTATTCCAGATATCCCTGTCTAACCTCAAAGTCTCTTGTCATTCTTGTATGTTTTTGGAGGGATAACAGCACTGTTAGAAATATAACATGAAACATGAGTTCAAACCACTCATATGATCTTGTATTATATTACAGTCACATTTTAAGAAGTTAAAAGAAAGAGTGAAATTCATTTTAATGATATACTTTATTACATAAATACTCTATATTATAAATAATTTCAAAATGCAACAAATAGAAAATTACTAATAGAACATTTTATTTCCTTTTATACAATCCTTCAAAATTTAGTGTGCATTTTACATTTCTAGTGCATTTTAATGCAGTCTAGCTTTGTTCCAAGTGCTCATTATCTGAGAAGTCAGAAGTTATGTTCTTCCTAGTGACCAGAAAGCATTTCATGTGCAATGTTCAATAATTACCATTCTCTGATTGAGAGAGACTAGATTGTTTGGGGTCTGTTAAGATTATGAAAAATGAGACACCATGTATCTTTGGACCTACATGTCTTGGCATGTATATGTGAACTTACATATAGGATAATTTCCTAGATATAGAAAAACAGATGAAAGAATGTCTATTTTTTTACATATTGCCAAATTGCCCTTTAAAGAGGTTGCTACACAGATTTACATTTCCATCCACAGTGTATGAGTGACTTTCTTCCCTGTTACCACTATAGCAATTAATGAACAATAATTATTTTTGACAATTCAATAAGTAAAAGTGTTCTTTTTTTGACATCACTTTTAAGCAATCCTTCTCCCACTCTAATTGCAGTGTTGTAGATTCTACCCTATTCTTCCTCTTCTCAGAGCTCCTGAATGGCTTTGCAGTTTATATCTTCAGAAGAATATTTTGCTCTATGTTTAAATTGTTCATGTTCTTCCATCTAATCTTATATTATGTGTGTCAAGAGCAGGGCTATTCTGTTTTTGACACCCTTCCAAGAACTTCCCTTAATATATAATAATGCCAATTAATGAGTAAATGACTTCTTTTTAAATTATATAATATTGTCTTATCCATTTAATAATTTAAATGACAGCAATAACTGTCAATGAAACTGTGATTTATTGAATTACATGGTGTTGACTGCTAGCTGAAGCCAAATATGTGTTCCATCTATAATATTCAGGATGGATACAGTCAATTGGTTATTTTAGTTCTAATCCCTGAAGTAAGCATTTCTTCAAATATAGCAAAACCTTATAGGAATGATTTGGACATCTGTGTAGAAGAAAGTGAAAACATGAGCTTAGGTACCTGTAATTTAATCTGGTTCCATCTGGTTTATCATCTTGTAACTGAGCAGCCATTTCTCCTCTCCTCTGTAGCCCTGGGCAGCTGGCTGCTGAGGTTATTAGGCCAATGGCTGTAACATTTCTTAGTTTTGAGAATCTTGAAATGTGATTTGAGAATGGATTTGTACTGAGGAGTATGTTTCCAACACATATGCATCCCTGTAGAAAATAACAAATGTTCCATTTTGGAGATGCTATCCTATGTTTTCCTCTTCCATAAGTGTATTAAGAATTTTGTGAAGCTCAGTGATTCTCAAATTGATTTGATCATGGAGAACTATTTTTTTTCTTGTAATCTATCATAGAATACCAATTTTCTACAGAATAGGCTAAGAAAAAAAAAGAACAATTCTTTTTTTGTTTTAATTCATTTATACCAATGGAGCTAAATTATATAAACTTATAAATAATTATTACTATATATGTATATTTTAAACATCTATTATCTATTCATCCAGTGGGAGGATCATTGTTCAGCTATGGGATTGTTTGTTCTTTGTTGAACACGGAAATAAATGACAGATAAATTGAAATTTTTCACTTAGTCATCTGTTTTTTAATAGACTACATCCTAGGACCAATTAAAAAGGTTTAAGCTAATCTGAGCGTTTACAAACAGCTTTACAATCTAAAAATTGATATCTGAAGAAAGTAATAATTTAAAAATAAGTCTAGCTATTAAGTTCTCCTAACTTGGTAACATTTTCAGATATGTGGAATGTTTCCAGAGGAATTCTTCTAAAACTTCTATGTTGTCAGCTATACCAACTCATGGCTACTCTTGCTTCTATTTTAAATTATGGAGATTTACTTATCAGACAATATAAATTTAATTTGTGCATGAAAACTCTTAAATGCTCCTCATCCATGTTATGGCTTGTAGGTTTTTTTGTTTATTGTTGTATTTTTTTGTTTTGCTTTTTTTTTTCTCTCTAAAGTACTTGCCTTGCTTATGCCTCGTCTCATTTCCCTCTCCTCTCTTTGTGCTCCTTTAAACCATTCACTATGCTGGCAATTAGAGGCTGAGCACAGATGCATCCTTTAATTTAATTTCACATTCCATCATCTGAAACATGACCGAGTGTGTGCTGCTTTTGGCCTTCAGAGTGCTGGGAAATCAATATGTTAATTTACCTCCATTTTTTAAATCATCATTGAGAGGGCAAGCACCTTCTGTGAAATGAGAGGCTCACTCTGGGGAAGGGGATAAGAGATACAGCCCCAAGTGCTGTTACTCACTGCCCTCTCCTGCTCCCAGCTATGTTCCTTAGTTACGTTGCAAATTAACTGTTTGTAACTTTGAACACTTTTCTTCTGCTGAGAAATGTGGTCATAATTCCAAGTTAGCTCTTAATACCCATGCACCCGTAGTGTCTCTAAAGCAATCCACAAATAATACACTGAGGCAGCAACGATACAAGTGTATTTCCAGTTTTTCTCTGTTTTACTGGCAGATATTTCCATTAGTGCATTCCATGCTTGGATTCCTTGTTAGCATACAAATCATATTGCTGATTCCTATTTAGACTGTGGTAAAATGAAACTTCCAAACTTCTTCCTACATCAAATGCCCCAAAGTTAGGGCTAAACCTCCCCACTCACTCATAACTGTACCATCAACATGTTTTTACATTAATGAAGGTTTATACCTTTTACATTGCGTCTCTTTTGGTTTTGTCTCATTGCTCATGCAAATGAAATCTTTATGTATATTTGTTTACTTGTACTATTCAGCACATTGGCTTTAACTCAGGTGTATCATTTCCATTTCAAGTTAGTTGCATGTGTATGGCATGCAATCCATGGATAGAAATAGGAGGCAGGGCAGCTTTAAGAGCTTCAGTTTTCAGAGCATTTTCATGAGCAACCATTGTGTTAGGCAAATGTCCTTAAAACTTTGGGAGGTGGACTTACCAGTCTGTTAATGTCTTCTCCACTTCAGTGAATGCCGTAATAGAAGCAGTGAGGTTCTAGTGAGGTCTAGTGTCACAATGAGTAGTATTTGGTGACACTGAATGCCACTCTTTAAGCATGTAGTTTTGTCTCCTTTTTAAAATCCATAACGATATCTCACTGTATTTATTTTCAAGTATACTCTTCCCTACTTGTTAAACTTCAATAAATATTTCTTTACTCGCATCTTGTAACACCATTCAAGTTTCTCATGGCTATAAAGAAATAAACTGAATTTTTTGGATCATAATTTCATTTTGTGAATCTTTTGATGTAGGCCATTTGTGTCTGAAGATTTGAGTGCATAAAGTTAAAGCAGTAAGCTGCTTCAAGAGTATCCTTTCACCTGTTACTTTTTCCCTGATAGAGGAAATGAATGCAGAAGAGGAGCTCAGTGCTCCTGTTTGGTTTTGATAGTTTCTTAACATTGCAGCATTTAAACTCCTTCTGTCCACACAGAGACAAAGACAGTGATGTGGTCCCTTTCTTCATTCTTGCCAAGACTACACCTAACATAAATAACCTGAGCTTCCAAAGGTCCCACTGACTGGAAGTTAAGTGAGAGTCTCAGTAACTATTAAAATATCTTTTCTGGGCTCTTCCCCATCTCCCATTCTATGTGTGTTCCCCATTACCAACAGAACTGCAGAAATTCCTTCTCCTATTCAATCACATTAACATGTCAGTATTCTAACTCCTTTTGGAAGTCCTTTGCCTACTTGGTCTAGGAAATTCTGTTTTCCAAGCTGCCATGTTTGAGGGAGGACATCTTGTCTTATGGATATATATATAGATCTATCCTCATCCCTAATGCTCTGAGGTGTGGCCACCAGCTTGTCCTCAGGCCTAATTTGGATTACCAGTGGTTTTAAGAGTCAAGCTAAGTGGAAACAGCCTTTATCTCCTACTTATGCTGTATGTTATCCAGGGCCCTTAGAAGTGGGGTATTCTTCTGTTCTTTTCAAAGCCTACAGGGCTCTCAGATAGCAGAGATTTTCTATCTGGCACAAGCCAGAGGATGGAGGCAACATACACTAATGAACTCAGCACCAGGCTTCTTGCTAAGCTGAACCTTTTAGAGTAAGCCTTCATGTAACAGTGACCTTTACATGATTCCCTTGGAGGTTTCTCATCCTTCTGTTCAAAACAGATCCCATTAGCGTTTCAAACTGCATAGCCGTGGCTGAAGCTTGGGGCCAACAGAACTAATTCTCTCCATTTCGGACCCATCAATAAAACATCTTTTGTGGTGTTTTCAGCAGTTTTCTGAGGGATCTGATGTATGCAGTGATTTAGCCACTTCTGCTGTGCTTTGAGGTCACACTTTGGTACTCTTACTTATGTGCTGAGTTTTCTGTGTTTTATGATTTCATATGTAAAATCTAAGTCCACCAAGGAGTTCTCTACTTGATTTCCCTCTTTCTATTGAAAGTCAGACAGTGTTAGAGTGGAGGGGAGGTTCCATCTTTGTATGCCATAGGATGAGATTTATATTCTGTCTGTGCCACCTGTGAGCAAATGACTTTAGACAATTCACTCCATCACACCGAGTCTTAGTTTCCTAAACTGCACAATGGGGATGATATATCTAACCTATTTTGTAGATAACCATGTAAAGTTTCTATAGTGTATCTAGATTACAAGTTCTCAGTAAGTTTTGGCTGATTGTTTATCATCCTTATAATTACCATTTTTAGTTTTTGCTTTGCCATCCTGCCTTTTTATGAGACATTTATATATGCAGGTCTTATTTTAATGTTGGATACTGTTCTATAAACTAAGGAACTTGCAGCGAGCCTCCATGGAATTGGTCTCTGTATTAAATCTAAGTCTTGGTTGTATGTGGCCAAATCCACAAGGATTTAGTTTCTTTTCAGACCCAGTGAAATAACTTCTTGCTTGCTTCACTTTAATTTTTTTCCATTAAATTTATTGGTACATTTAAAGTAAACAATACAGTTATATTTATCACTGGGATCTTGTACCTTTCCATGATGTGTCTTGGTTTTTATTTTTTCCCCACTCCCATGTTCTCCCTTCACCCACTTCACCCTTCGCTATTTACAAAGACTTTGTTTCCATTTTTTCCTCTTTTCATATTTTTTCTTTTCCCTTATTTCCTTTCCCCTACCCTTCCCACTTTCCCTTGCTTCAGTTTTAAGACAATTACTTTTTTCCAAACGAACAGCAGAAGACTGGTTTTGAGGTAGTTTTTGTTATCTACTAACCCTTTAAAAATCCAGGTCAGTTATATAACAAGCAAATTTGAGTGAGCATAGAAACTGACTGGTCCTTTGGTTGTCTTTTTCACTAAAATTAACCAGAAATAAATTGCCTTAAAATATCTTTAGACCGAAATGAACTCCAAACTTTAATCAGCCTTAACATATACTTTATGGATCTGTAGCAAAAGACAACAACAGGTGGACCTTATTTTATGATATATACTCAGTGCTCTGATTTTAGTTTTATTGTGTATTCATGTAATAGTTAATACATCTATGTATATATGCATATGGCTCAAGATGTATATTTTCATATAGTTGAGACTTAATGATGCATTGTATTATTGTATATCATTTGAGTATTAAATTTGAAAAATGTAACAATGAGAATAGAAGTATCATCATTGAAGAGGATTTCCTTTAAATATGCATTTTATTAATTTAAGTGGGAGATTAGGACTTCAAAAGATGAAATGGACTGTCGTACTGAGTCTTTGGCATGCCTCTGAGTAGTAAATTACAACACATAGACCAACTTCTGAGTTTTTCACTTGAATTTAACTGCTAAGGTAAATAAGGGTTACACATATCATGAGGTAGGACATATGCCTTGTTTTATTTTAAAAATGCAAAGGGACTCTCGGGAGGCTGACGCAGGAGGATCACTGTGAGTTCGAGACCAGCCTGGGCTACATAGTGAGTTCCAGGTCAGTCTCAACTACAGTGAGACCCTGTCTCAACGCCCCCACAAAAAAAAGCAAAGGGAAATGAACCCATAACATACAGTCAAGTTAAAAGAGATCACTGATCCATTCAGCTCATCCTTTCAAATGTCTTTTCCCATTTCTTTCCATCTCTTACTTCTCTGTAGCCATTATTTAAACCTCTTCCATTGCACTGCCTCAGTTTTCCCAGTGGATCTGCCTCATGACCTTGCCTCCACCCTATTTGACATTTTCTTTTCTAAAAAGATAAAAACTGTCTTCCCCATTATATGCAAGACCTGAGTCTCTCTACTTTCCTTGTTCCTTACAAGTATAACCTTCACAAAATAATCTTGGACATAACTGAACTTTAAAAAATGACTTTTGTAGTATTTTGTTGATGAACTTTGTACTGAATTGTACTTTGCAATAGCAGTCTGACTTTGAACTATGACAGAACTAAAGGACTGCCTTTTCTATTATTCTTTTGGTTAGTTGTTTATTCATTTATTTAGTATTTGCTGAAGGTCCACTATGTAATAATAAAAGCAAATTTTATTAAACATAGTGCTAGGCACTATGCACAATACTTTAGGTACTATTACCTATTGCCCACATTTTACAGTGAGGAAATGAAGGTACAGGTGGTTAGATAATTTTCCTAAAGCTATCAGCTAGTAAATGGCCATATTTGAATAGCTACAATACCCATCCTTCAAGCAACTTACCAAAATAATTTTTAAATAATAAACACATTAAATATTGTATCATTCACTTCCCACTTACTGAACTTGAGACTGTCAACAAGGTAGGATGGTAAAGGAAACATCCTCTTTTCCTAATGCTGATCTCTTACTTTTTGTGAGTTTGAAAGTAGACCCAGAGATGGAAGTTTGTGCAGCTTGAAAGGCATAAAAATATATTGCAAGGAAAACAAATCACCAGTTGTTAGCATGAACTTGCTCAAAAGAGAGATGTTTTCCTTATACATGCAGAGGATTTGCAGCAATAAGATAATGAAGGGTATGTTCTCTGTGCACTGGAGACTTCTCTATGGCTGAGTTAATTTCTCAGACACTGTGTTCTGAAAATGCCACCTATGACCTTGCCCCTGGCCTACAGAATAATGCAGCGAGGGAGCCTCACCACAGGGAATTTATTCCTTGCCACTCTCAGGCTGGGGCCTGATGGCCTTTTCATTGCTGGGTGATTTTGATTAGGAAGGGATAAGTGTTTTGTAAGCACACAGGAAGAGATAGTAAAACAGTAGTTCTCACACTTTACAAAGCATAATCTCAGGGTAGAAAAAACATCAATGTGAAGTTTGTGGGGTCCTGTCTATAGTGAATCTGACTTCATACATCTGGATTGGGACCTAAGATTCTGCACTTTCAATAGGTACAACTGGGTATTCTGATGACAGTGGTTTGAGGAACACACCTTCACAAAGGGTAAAGTAAAAGAACATTTCCAGTTACTGACTGATTATGCTGGTGAGTACATTTGATGGAGGCAGTGATCCTCAAAGTAAGGATCCCTGGATAGTATCAGCATCACCTGGGAACTTGTTAGAAATGCCAGTCCAAACCTACTGAGTAAGAAACTCTGGCAGTGAGCCTTTGAAAACTGTCCTTTAGCAAAGGCTCCAGGTGATTATTATGCACCAAAGTGCCCTGGCAGAATTTCATACTCTTGATTCTCAAATGTAGCTGCATATTGGAATTACTTGGAGAAGTTTAAAAACTGGGTCACATACTAAGAAATTCTGATTGGTTGATGTGGGATGTGGCTTGGTACAATAATTTTGTTAAAGACTTCATAGCTACTCTACTGTGCAGCAAAATTTGAAAGCCACTGCCCCGTAGGTCAGGTTACCAGAGTTTTTGTCACCCTATTATGTGAAAACTCTTTGATGCAAGTGCTCTTCCCCAGTCACTAATAATGAAATGGCACTGTATCAAGCAAGTGATAAATATTATGTAAAACAGTATCTATGCTTATTTTCCATGATATACCTTTATGTACATTTATAATCTCAGCATGGAAAAGATAAATAACTTCTTCCAAGCTATTGGGAAAATCAGAGTCAAGGTTGAAATGAGAACATACTCTTCCTGCCATCCCTCCCTTGGCCTGTTGGGCAGTCCGCTGGGTCTCACAAATGCTCGCATCATTAGCTGCCTCAACTCCCTCAGGTGCATCATCCCCTGTATCTTTATTGCCATAGAAGCAATTGGCAAGGTTGCAAGTCCCAGCCAACAAGATCTGCAGTATGTCAAGCTGCTTGTGGCTATATGTAAGCGTCCATTTAAAGACAAATACTTCAGCTATTGGCAGTAATAAAAAATTTACTTTGAAGAAGTAGTTGCCTGCAAAAATGAGGTTATATAAAATATTAATTTCAGTGAAGTTCATCAGAAAGTACGAGTATTTCACAAATGGCATTTACTAATGGAAGACATTCCTACCCAGTTTCTCAGTGCTGCTCCTTACTGAGGAGCAGAAGCAAGCAATATTAATCTTCTGCCCACTCCCACCCTCAATAAAATATATAGCAAAGAGAGCATTTAATCAGTGTCACTGCTTGTATAGTTGTGACTCTAGCATTTCTCAAAGTGCTTCTTCAAGGACATAGAAGTTATTACTCATTGCTGAAGCAAATTGATTCCACCTTTTATAAGCTTGTAGAATACATTGAGTTGACAATTATGCTGATTCTTCACCCTCCCTTCTTCCTGTCATGGAGGCTGTGGTTGTTTAACAAGGCACTTCACAAATGAGTCGTTGTACCTCAGCATTGTTCAAAAGGGGAAAAACTCAGGGCTATTGTTTTGTTATAAAGCATTACCTCACTCGGCATCCAAGCATGTACTTCATAGCTCTGATAAACAAAGCTGAGAAGAAGCAAATCAGCAGTCAGGGACACTCCATCTTGATGAACTCCTGTATAAATTATTTACTTGTCTTTCACTTCAGTGATTATGTAATTTTCTCTCATGTTAGTTGCAATTTTTCAGCCTACTGTGAGAAATCATGCCTGGTATCTTATTAATCCAGGAAAAGGTCAGTTATACTGATTAAAGCTATTTTTCTAAACATGGAGCCGGCTACTTTTGGGAAGGCAAAAATGATGGTGTATATAATATTCTTGTTCAGTTTTACTGTTTAATTAGATGTATCAGAAAACTCCAGTGCCTTTAATCCTGTTACAGAACTTTCCATGGAATAAGTCTGTAGACATCTCAGCAGACAAGGTATAAATGTTGTGAAAGTAGTTTTGTTTGTTTTTTCAAAATAACATATCCTTAGGTACTTCTGAGAACTTGCTTCTCCTTACTCCTTACCTCTCCGCTGTGCTTGGACTCTTGACTTGGAGAGTTTCTGAAAATACTTGTTAGTGTGATGCACTTTTATTTGAAAAATATGGAATTTAAAGATGCTTATGTGGTTCCAAAATGAGAATATTTTAAACATAATTTTCAAAATAAACTAAATTAAAGCATTTATAAAATTGAAAAGCTATGCAATGGCTTTCTGATATTTGAACCTAATTATATTTGGTAGAAGGAGTAAGGCAATTAATATGTAAAAGTTTGGAGCATTCTTTAAACTCTAGTTGTTTATAAACATTACCTGGAAACACAAGAAAGTTTTAGTGCAGGACAATTATATATATGCAAGTAATGGCTTGCTAAATTACCTATTATCTTGTACTTTATTGTGTCAAAGTTCTCCCCATTTCATTGATGAAGAAACTAAGTGGAAGATGTTCTGTAACTTCCCCTTGGGCTTGTGATTTCTAAGTTATGATTTTCTTTGGAGTTGCTTTACTCCTTGAGAAACACAGGAGTTTTAAAACTCATTTGTCAACTTTGAATTTATACATGTACTTTGCATAATGTCATTAGACTTAAAGCCAACATTCTTTTTTATATAGCAAATATGTTTGCTATATAATTAATATAAAGTAGCTCAGACTAATAAAAATGTATTTTGGCTCGTAATAAATAAGTGGATTTTAAGCATTATTTGATTTTTCAAATTGAAGGCCAATATAAAAAAACAATCTTATTGTATTTCTCTACTGGTACCGAAGCACAGATATTCTAAATAGACTTTTATTCCTTAGTGTCTGAGCTGCAATACTTTTTTTTTTATAATTACCAAAACAATTAGGTTAGCTGGTTTTCTGCACAGTCATCTGTCAGTCTTGCCATCATTTAATTAATGCTATCTGGTTCACCTTGAAGTCATTAAGTTTTCATAAAAATGCATTAAAATGTTGATGTATAGAGTTTTGAATTTTCTGTAATTTAAAAACACTCACGCCCGATCTATTTTTTAATGTGTTGAAAAATTCCAGTGGAAAAAGGGAAACGAAGATGATTCTTTCATCTACTTGTTCACTCCTTTACTCACACATAGTGAATGTTTGTTTCACACTGGGTGGAGTTTTCTGCAAGTACTTTTTCAAAACTACTCACTGAGGATGTCTTTTGGTGGACATTGAGGAGCATGTTCAACCTCCCTTAATGTATCACTAACAAATTTATAACTTCAGGAAAAAGTTAATTGTTCTTGGCTTCAATTGTTGACCATTAAGTAAAAGTGTGTCAATACCCTCCCAAACTTTTTCATCTCTCTTAAATGTAAGACCAGCAAAGCAGGAACATTCCTGGTGTGCTTGAATCTTCACAGAGCAGCCATGTAGAAGGAATGGAACCCATGTAGACTTGATAAAAAGTGCGGAGAATATCAAGGTGACCAAGGCTCAGTGAATGCTTCCAAGGCATTCACACTCATGTAAGGAATACAGTCATGTGAACTCAAAGTTAAAATAATAAGGGAATGCTTTAGAGATATGTGTTCTGTATACTAGCATAGGGTAAACAAAGGGGCAACTCTACCTAAAATGGCAACCACTTCTGCAAAGAAAGGCCATGTGCACAGATCTGAAAAACCTCTATGTGCTTTTATTTATTTATTTATTTATTTATTTTTAGTTTTTTTCATTGAGTTTATTGGTACTTTTAAAGTACACAGTACAGTCACATTTACCTTTGGGATCTTGTACCTTGCATGACAGATCTTGGTTCTTATTTTTTCCCCATACCCCTGTCCTCCCTTCACCCCCTCCAGCCATCTACACAGACTTTGTATCCATTGTTTCCTTTGTTCATTATTTTTTTCTTTTCCCTTATTTCCATTCCACTGTCCTTCCCACTTGTCCTACACCTTTAGCCCTTTTCTTCCTATTTTCACATTGTCAGTTATACAATTTGGATTTTATTTATACTTTTAGTTTTTCACAACAGAGAAACTATTCAGTATTTACATGTGTGTCTTATTTATTTCACTTAAGAGTTTGGCCTCAATATGCATCCATTTACCTATGAATGACTCTAGTTTCTCATTCTTTATGGCTGAGTAGTATTCCATTTTATAGATAAACCACATCTTCTTTATCCAGTCTCCAGTTGATGGGCAATTGGGCTGTTTCCAAGTTTTAGCTATTATAAACTGTGCCACTATAAACATGGGTGCTCATATATTACTGTGCTATGATTCTTTTAATTCTTTTGGAAAGATACCCAGCAGAGGGATAGCTGGTGAAATGGAACATCCAGTCCTAGTTCTTTGCGGTATCTCCATATTGATCTCCACAGTAGTTGCACCAGTCTGCACTCCCACCAACAATGGAGAAGGGTTCCTTTCTCCCCACAATCCCATCAACATTTTTCATTGGTTGATTTCTTGATAGCAGCCATTCTTTCTGGGATAAGGTGGAATATCAGTGTTGTTTTCACCTGCATCTCTCGAATGACCAATGATGTGGAACATATTTCCATATATTTATTTTATGCTTTTGCTTCTTTTTCTGAGAAATGTCTGTTCATTTCAGATACCCATTTTTGAATCAGGTCTTTATATTTGGGGGGGCTGATTTTTTTAGTTCTTTATACATTCTAGATAATAGTCCTTTACCTGAGGAGCAGCTGGTTAAAATTTTTTCCTACATTGTAGGATGTCTCTTATCTCTGTTGGTGGTTTCTTTTGCAGAACAGACACTTTTTTTATTAAGATGAGATCCCAGTTGTAGATTCTTTATGCTAGTTCCCCTGCTACTGAGGATTTGTTCATAAAGTCTTTTCCTGTGCCAATGTCTTCGAGAGTTCTTCCCAACTTATCTTCCCGCAAGTTTAGTGTTTCTTTTTTAATATTTAGATCTTTAATCCACTTGGACTTTAGTTAGTGCATGGTGAAAGATAAGGGTCTAGTTTTAATCTTTGGCATGTTGAAATCCAGTTTTTCTCACACAGTTTATTAAAGAGGCTATCTTTCCTCCACTGAGGATAGTTGGCTCCTTTGTCAAAGAAGAGGGAGCTGGGCACATCTGGAGTTATTTCTGTATCTTCAGTCTATTCCACTGATCTTCAGGTCTTTTTCTTTGCCAGTACCATGCTGTTTTTATCAAGTTGGCTTTGTAGTGTAGTTTCAAGTTGGGGATTGTGATATCCCTGCCATGTCTCTGTTGCTTAGAATTGCTTTTGCTATTCTAGGTCTCTTCTGGTTCCAAATTAATTTGTGAATTATTTGCTGTAGTTCTGGAAGATATACTGTTGGAATTTCAATTGGGACTGCACTGAATCTGTAAGCAGTTTTGGTAGTATGGCCATTTTCACTATGCTTATTCTTCCCACCCAGGAGCAGGGGATATGATTCCATTTTCTTATATCCCCTTCTATCTCTTCAGAGTGCTTTAGTTTTCAGTGTAGAGGTCTTTTGCTTCTTTCATTAGATTGATTCCTAGATACTTCATTTTTGGGGGTGCTATTGTGAAAGGAATTGTTTCCCTAATTTCTCACTCAGTGAGTCTGTTATTTGTGTACAAGAAGGCTATTGATCTTTGAGTGATGACCTTGTATCCAGCTACTCTGCTGAAAGTGTCAATTAAGTCTAGAAGCCTTTTGGTGGAGTTTTTTTGGGTCTTCTATGTAGAGTATCATATTGTCAGCAAATAATGACAGTTTAACTTCTTCCTTTCCTATCTTTATTGCTTTAATTTCTTTCTTATGTCTAATTGCTGTGCCTAATGTTTCCAGAACTCTGTTGAATAGGAGTGGTCACAGTGGGCATGCTTGTCTTGTTCCTGATTTTAATGTGAAGGTTTCTAGTTTTAGGCCATTTAATATGATGTTGGCTGTTGGTTTTTCATCAATAGCCTTTATCTATTCTAATTTTCTTCAGGGTATTTATCATGAATGGGTGTTGAATTTTGTCAAATGCTTTTTCTGCATCTTTTTGAGATGATCATATGGTTGTTGTCCTTGACTCTGTCAGTATATTGTATTACATTTATTGATTTATGTATGTTGAACCATCCTTTCATCCCTGGAATAAATCTGACTTGTTCAGGGTGTATGATCTTCTTGCATGACCCTCTGTATTCTGTTTGCCAGTATCTTATTGAGGAATTTTGTATCTATGTTCATTAAGGAGATTGGCCTGTAGTTCTCTTTTTTGGTTGGGTCTTTCCCTGGCTTAGGAATCAAAGTAACACTTGCTTTCATGAATGAATTTGGAAGTATTGGTTTCCTCCCAATCTCATTGAAAAGTTTAAAGAGTAGTGGCAGTAGCTCTTTTCTTTTTTTTTCTTTTTGGTACTGGGGATTGAACTTGTGTCCTTGCGCTTGCAAGGCGGGCCACCGAACCACTGAGCTAAATCCCTGGCCCATTAGCTCTTTTCTAAATGTCTTGTAGAATTCAGCAGTGTTGCTGTCAGGACCGGGTCTTTTCTTAGTTGGTAAACTTTTTATTACATTTTGAATTGGAGAGTTTAGAATTTTATCTTCTTTGTTCAATGGAAATTCATAAGTATCAAGAAATCTGTCCATTTTTTCCGTGTTTTCCACTTTATTAGAATACAGGTTCTCAAAGTGGGTATTGATTATCCTCTGGATTTTTGCTTGATCTGTTGTGACTTCATCTTTTTTGTTCCTAATTACATGGATCTGATCCTTTTCTTTTTTTGACAAGGTTGGTTAAGGGTTTATTGATTTTATTTATTATGTCAAAAAGCCAACTCTTTGATTCAGTGATTATTTTTATTGTTCTCTTAGTTTCCATTGCATTGATTTCTGCTCTGAACTTTATAATTTGCTTCCTTGTACGAGCTTTGGGTTTTTCTTGCTCTTCTTTTTCTAGGAGCCAAAGATTCATCATTAGGCTGTTTATTTGAGTTCTCTATGTTTTCCTAGTGTGGGCATTCACTGCTATGTATTTTCCGCATAGAACTGCTCTCTTTGTGTCCCATAGATTCCTGTATGTTGTTTTGGCATTATCATTTATTTGTAAAAATTGACTAATTTCTTCTTTAATTTCCTCTATAACCCATTGATTGTACTGTTTCTTATATTTTTTATCTCCAGCTTAATTGCACTATGGTCTGTTATACATAAGATAACTTTGATTCCTTTGCACTTATTTAAACCTATTCTATGAGCTAGTATGTGGTCTCTTTTGGAGAATGACCCATGTGGAGCTGAAAAGAATGTATGTTCTGATTTTGTGAGATGGAACACTCTGTAGATGTCTATTAAGGCCATTTGTTCAAAAACTTGGTTCAGTTTTAGTATTTCGTTGTTGATTTTTTTTTGTCTAGATGATCTGTCTATTTGTGATAGTGGGGTATTTAGGTTCCCCACTACAATTGTATTAGTGCTTATTTGGTTTTTCATGTCCCTTAATATTTGTTTTATATAGTTGGGAGCATTAATATTTGATGCATATGTATTTATGATAGTCATATCTTCCTCTTGGATTGTTCCCTTGACAAGGCTGTCGTGACCTTCTTTGTCTCTCTGAATCTGTTTTGGCTTGAAATTAATTTTGTCTGCAAATAAGATAGCTACCTCTGCTTTTTTCTGGGCTCCTGTTGCATGGAGAACTGTTTTCCATCCTTTCACTTTCAGTCTGTGAGTTTCCTTTTTTTTGTTTGTTTGTTTTGTTTTTGGTACCAGGGATCAAACTCAGGTCCCTGCGCTTATGAGGCAGGTGCTAGAACCACTGAGCTAAATCCCCGGCCCTATAAGTTTCTTTTTGAACTAGGTATGTTTTCTTGTATACAACATAGTGTTGGATTTTGCTTCTTAATTCATTCTGCCAGTCTGTTTCTTTTGATTGATGAATTGAGGCCGTTGACATTGATGGTTATAACTGATATGTATTGACTTATCATTGTCTTGTTATTGTCCCGTTGTAGGTGCTTTTTAATTTTTCCCCCTCTCCCTTCAGTTTTTTGCCTTGCCTAATTGACTTGCTCTGTTGGGCCTCATGGTGTTATGACCTTCATTGTCTTTTTATAGGATATTGTTTAGAATTGTTTGGAGTGCTGGTTTCGTATTCATGAAGTAGTGTTCTTTGTCATGGAATGTCTTATTTCCCCATCCATTTTAAAAGAATTTTGCAGGATACATCAGTTTAGGTTGGAGGTTGTTTTCTCTTAGGACTTGAAATTCCTCGCTCCAGGCTCTCCTTGACCAGAGGGTTTGTGTTGAAAATTCTGCTGTGTCTTGTTTAAGTGTTTTCTCATTTTTATTTTTGTTGTTGGGCTGTCCTTGGTTTAATTGCTGGGTTAGTACTTTGATCTTTCTCATATAGCTGCTCTTTAGGTTTGAGTCTCTAATGACTCAGAGACACTCTCAATTTCATAATATGAGAAAGGACAACTCATTAAATCATTCACAACCCTTTAGCCCAATTGATACAATCAGCAACACAATAGCATGCAGCACAGCTTAGAAAGTGACCATTTGTGGTAGTTATTAATCTATCACCCTTAACCATGTGAATTAAATAAAAATCAAGGACCAGCCCAAAATATGTTTATAGTGAATAAACTCTTCAATATAGCAACTCTACCCTTCAGGACAGGGACTTGGAATTAGGAGGAGAGGAATAGATAGGTAGAAGAATAGGAGAAGGTTTCAAGTGAAGCCAGAGGACACAGGATGATCATTCAAACTCTAGGCAACTATTGAAGATGAGAAGGAAAGACAGAGTGCAAGAACAAAGACAAGAATAGAACAACTTGACAGTAATAGTGAAGCTATAAATTATACTCACTTTCCTTTGAAATTAATGATACTCAAGTGAAGGAAAAAGGGAGAAGAAAAGAAAAATAAGAAATCCAAATTAGGGCTGGAACAGGAACAAAAGAGATGAGGGATAACATGGGGGATCAAGGGATTGAGTGGGAAAAAGAAGAAAAAAAGAAAGAATTTGCAGAGTGGGAAAAATACAATATAAAAATTAAAAATATGAGGAAAAGAAAGAAAAAAATTTTGAAGAGCCTCTTTCAGGGTGTATCTCTGCTATCACAATACATAATGTGGGCAGCAATGTGCAGAACTAAGTCAGTTTGTCTCAGCTAGCTTACGGCAGACCCCTGAGATTCAGGTTGAATTCTGGCTGAAAGGCCCAAGTTGAGCTCCCTAACCTCTTGCAGGGTTCTACTACAGGTTTCTGCTGCCCTTCCCCTGAAGAAAGGCCAAGTTCTGATGGAAGGTGGTGATCTCTGCAACTTACCAACTACAGAGGTCTGATGTGCCTTTATTGCAGTTATTCACTTCCATTCTAGCTTCTGCAGCTCAGTAAAATGGTCTTTATGACCACCTGTGCCTCTTCAGTGTGGATCCAGGTACTGGCACAGCCAGGAGGCCCAAGAGCACAGGAGAATGGGGGGATGCTGTAGAGGCACCTGCGTGGCTGGGCTGTCCTCACAAGTCTGGTCCGATGAAGGCCCAGGGCTCTGGTGAGTTCCCTGTGCAGTTGGGTGATCCTCAATAGTCTCTCTATGTACTTTTATACAAAATCTAGGGGTTCCCTAGAACTTTAGGTTGGTCTCCAAAAGGCTCTCTGATCTCCAAAACGTACTGGCTACTTGCTGGTTCATATGGGAGATTTGAAGACCTAAAGTTCCAATCCTTTAAGGCATTCATTTTTATTAAAAAATATACTTTGGACAGTGCTAATAACTCAAGCTGCCAACATTCACATCTTAGTGTGGATGCACTTTGGGTGCTTCCTCTGAGCTTGTTTTCATAGTGGCAAATAAAAAATGAGAGCAACAATGAAGGGAGATCTGGAGAAGGATGCGTAATGGGACATTGAAAGATGGATGGTTGCACAGTTTTAGTTAGAATCCATCATCCAAAAATCCAGAATGCTTGAAAATGTGAAACTTTTGAGTGCCAACATGTTGCCACAAGAGGAAGGTTCCAAACCTGATCTCATGATGGAACATAGTTAAAACACAGGTACACTAAAAATATCATAATTACCTTCAGGCTATGTGTATGAGAAATGTAAATGAATTTCATGTTTAGACTTGGGTCCCATCCCCAAGATATCTCATTATTTTAAAAATGTAAAAAATTCAAAGTCAGAAACTCTCTGGTTCCAAGCATTTTGGATACCCTCATGTACCAGAAGAGTAGTCTTGAGTGGTGTCAGACTTGTAAAGATCAACTATGGTTACGCATAGGGACGTCCTAGTTTTGCATTCACTTCCTCCTCCCCTAATTCTTTCTACCATTCCCCTTGCTCTTCCTGACTCTTCTCTCATATGCAGTGTGTACTTTCACTGAAATAGAGTGAGAGTAGTAGGTTTTCAACAATTTACAAAAAATCCTCACCGTCTCTTACCGTAGAGCTTTCCACAAAACATAAATGTTATATAGCTCTTGTTTCTAATGTGCTTTAGCTAAGGCAGTGTGAAAGAGTCAGCACATTCAACAGTGGAGAAGTCAAGTAGAGCTACTGGCGGGTCTGAAGTAGGGAACACTTTTAACACCAGGATTGAGGATCGGATATCTTAACTCACATATGGGGAAAAGACTCTTTCATTTCCCCAGAGAGAAAACTCACAATATCACACTCCTAGTTTTAGATAGGATCTATTAAAAACAAAAACAAAAAGCCAACCCTATAACATTGCTTCTGAATTTTCCATTTGCATAGAGTGACATTGCAAAGGAAGATCTTGGCTGTTTAAAGAGACGTCATTTCAAAGATTATCATGATGTAAATGAACATGGAAACTTGGACACAGAGCTGTCCATCCATAAAAGGTTGAAAGTACTCAGGTGAAGGCCTAAACCCATTAAAAAGATCCAATGTCCTAGATGATGCTAAGGTTTTAAATTTAAAAGTTGTTGAGTCTGTTAAATGTCATCACTAGTTAGAAGAACAAGCTATGACTAGAAGCCTGTCCCATCACCGAGGAAATGTACACTTTCATTGAAGAGTGGGTAGTTTGTGAGATATGGAGCTCTGTCTTTAGTTCTGCATTTACTGAAACTATAAGAATATAGTCTTTGGGACTGGGAACTTAGCTCAGTGGTTCTGCCGCCTACCTTTCAAGCACAAGGATCTGTGTTTGATCTGTGGTACCAAAAAAAAAAAAAAAAAAAAAAAACAAGAAGAATATAGTCTTTAGCTGGCTGTGGTCATGCATGTCTGTAATCCCAGCACTCAGAAGGCTGAGGCAGGATTGATGTGAGTTCAGGGACAGACTGGGCTGCATAGTGAGTTCAAGGCCAACCTGAACTGCACAGCAAGACTTTGTCTCAAAAAACAAAATCAACATCATCATCATCATCATCATCTTTATGGTTTCATATATATATATACTGTATATGTACATGTATCTTTCATTGTCTTTATCTATAAAATAGGTATAATAATAAGAGACTACTTCATACAGTTTTTCAAGGATTATTTGAATTAATTCATATAAAGGATTTAAAACCGTCTGAAACAAGGCACAAAATAAGTATTAATTTATTAGTAATTGTTGCTGCCCTCATGATTTTTAGGCTTCTTAAGCTGTTCTTCTTTTCATAGATAGGAGATCCCAGCAGAAGCTTTATAGAGAAGGCAAGAGAGGGAACATTTAGCTCAAATTCCAGGGATGCTTTTCTGACTGATTACAATGTACTCCAACAAGAAAGAATAAAAAGAAAAGAGAAAACACAAACTCCTTTCCCATCCCTCATCCTCTAAAAAAAAAGTCATATTTAATAAATTTCAATAATTAAGCCATTTAGGATTTACCCATCATTGAAATATCATAAATGGTGTTTTAGTAATTGTAACCTATTCATTTGCTGTCAGTTATAAGTGAATTTCTTGATATGAGATAAAGCACACCCATGAAAAGTTGAGGTTAAATTAAATTGTCGTCAAAGATCTCAATAAATAAAGCAGTAACTTTTTTTTTCTTTTCTTTTTTTTTTTTTTTTTGGTACCAGAGATCGAACTCGAGACCTTGCACTTGCAGAGCAGGCTGTGGAACTGCTGAGCTAAATCCCCAGCCCAAGTAACTCTTAGAAAAGCCATTTTGTCAATTATGCTTTCTCTGACTTACCTTGAGGTTACAGTTGATTGATAGGAATATGGTGATTTTGTAGCCCAACTACATTAAGATTACTAATTAATAGTAAGATGGCTATAGCCTGGAGCCAAGATAAAGGAATTGTAATTCCTTCTATCTTTAGTATTCAAACTAGAGTGTATATTCCTTATTTTGATCAGCTGTTGGCCTCTGATTCTTTCTTATTTATTTTTTGCACTTTGACAAGTTTTTCTGTGGCCAGAAATACAATTGGAATTATTTTCCCAAATGATTGTTTATACCCAGTTTTGAATTGGACAGCCAAATGGCTCTCTGCATGGTCCACATCATTCTTGCCTTTCTCATCCACAGCTGCACAGTTCTCTTGGCACACCAAATTGCACTGGGAGGCACGATGTCCCCTAGCTATCCATGGCAGGCTGCATTTGCCTTGTTAGGCAATGTAAGTGCTTGCTGCCCCACTTTGCAATTTGTGTCACTTGAATACAAGTGGGAAGACTTTAGGAGAATTTTCAGAAAAAAATATAAAACAAACTCTTTGAAAATGTGAGCACATAATAGATGCTTAGCAGATAATACTGTCATTGGAAATTTGTATGTAATTATCATTCAGTTTTAGGTGATACTTAAATTCTTTGTCCAGAGTGAGTACATTCATTTGTATACATCATCATTATCCCTCCTGATATGTGCTTTGGTAACATTAATCTGTGTTTTATTTCCTGCAGCAGTAATGACGGGGTTGTCTTCCGTGGCTTTATTATATTGTCATGTTTTTTTCAATGATCGTCCTCACAGTACAAAAGAAATATCTCATGTGGGGATAAACTCCAAAATAGCTGACATTTAACAGTCATGCTGGCAAGCATCTAGTTTTCTTTCACTTCATTCTTTTCCTTGTCAGGCTGAGTCCTGGGGAATTATTGACTGGTCAGACTGATGATTGTTCATAATTTTATGACAGAAAGCATTGCTGAGGTGGAGCCTATTTTTAAAGACTATCTAGCTTGCATGGGGTAGGCTAGAGAGAGCATCAGTTCAGTCCTGCAAATGACTAACTTGTTTGAGAGAAGCTTAAAGGAAAAGAAGAGTAAATCACTAGGCTAATCTGGAAGATCACTCATAGTTCAAGTGCTTGGTGAGATTTACAGTACAAGGTGTTAAATTCTGAGTCTGATGGACGAAGCACAAATGGAAGAGAAGTTATCAGGATCTGCTTTCAAGATAACAGGGATTAATTTAACAGTAGAAATCTAATAATGTCATTTTATTTTCTGTAGTTTTTTTCTTTTAAGGGCAGGGACTCACTGTATTCCAAGTTAGCCTTGAACTTACTATGTACCCCAGGCTGGCCTTGAACTTGGCAATCCTCCTGCCTGTGCCTCCTGAAATGATGCTATTTTACATCTACAATTTAAAAGAAAAAAGTCTCACAAATGATTTTCATTTTCATTTTACAGTAGCAGAAGAAGCAATGTAGGCATGGCTTTGTCAAACAGACTATCAAGAAAATGATGATCAGTGACTATTGTCTATACTTCAGTAACCTCGTCTAACAGCCTCAGATATAAAATACACTAAAGGCAGGGAATGACAAACTGAAATCAACCAGTATTATTTATTAATTCACTAGATATTTTCCTAATGCCAATACCCAGGGTGGAATCAATCTGTATAGCCATCGCACATTGTATATGCTCCCGTTAAGGCATTTTAACACATTGCTTTGCAGTTGTGTATTTTTATATCTGTCTCTTTCATATAAATGTGAGTTTCTGAAGGCAAGGACATTGCCTCATTTCTCTTCTATATTCTGGTATAAGCACAGCACCTAGTACCCAATGGTGCTACTGGTTAATGAAGAATTGAATTGAACTAAATATTGCATCTATATTTTGAAGGACTTAAGCAGATGTTTAGCTACAAAATTTAAGTTGTATAGCACATGAAATTTAAAATGAGAGGAAAACATGAAAAGTATTAATAGTAGGTAATAGAAAAATGAAGACTGCAGACATAGTTCAATCCCGCTACCCCTTGTCTTTCCCTGTTAGCTCCACTTACTAAGGATTTGGAGCTTTTGCCACATAGCTTTCTCTGCGCAGTAATAAGTGGTACCATTGACACAGTTATGTAGCAAGAAACTTCCTCCATGTCAGGTAGATTGCCTACATTCAAGAATCTTCTTTTTTCCCCCATTAAGTTTATTGGTACATTTAAAGCAAACAATTCAGTTACATTTATTATTGGAATCTTGTACCTTTACATGATATGTCTTGGTTCTTATTTTTTTCCCAAGAATCTTCTTATTGAAGTTATGTGTTGACACTTAAAGCTCTCAATGACAAGTATGAATCTTCAAGTTAAAAAAAAAAAAAAACTCTTGTATATCCAAGTAGGATATAACATCATGAAAAGAGCAAAAACAGGACACCCAGTTTTAATGTTATTTTAGTTCCTTATCTATCAGGGAAGGAGCCAACTGCTATACAAATGTTAGCCATTTATTTTTCTCAAAACTTTACAAGGTAAGTAATATTAGTCTTTCTTTTATAAATTAGGAAACCAAGGCAGAGATGAAACAACCTTCCCAAGTTCACATGATCATTAGGATGTAGCAGAGCCAGGATTGAGCCCAGGTAGTCTGGCTGCAATGTCAACACTCTCTTGCTTTGGTATAATTACTTTCTACTCACCTATTCCTCCCTTTAGAATGACAGCGTTTACCCTGAGCCATTGTATATTGGAAGTATTTAACATTCTTTTTTATTTTAACAGGGATTGCAGCTAATAGTTTGTCTTGAGTCTTAGAGAATACTTTGGACATGGACTTTTCAGCTGTGCTGAAACCCTTTTGTCCGTGGTAACTCTCACAGATGGACTAAATACATTTTATGAAATGCGATAAACATGAACCTTTTAGGCACCAAAGGCAGAATGTTGTAGTTTAGATGTAAAATGTCTCCCAAAGTCTTATGTGTTTCTAGGTGATTGGGTCCTGGAGGAGCTATATTCATCAGTGGATATATCCATTTGTAAGTTCAGTAGCTAAATATATTGTGGAGCTTTGGTCTCAGTTGGAAGAGGTGCATCACTGTGAGTGTGATCTGGAAAGGCGTTTTGTTGTTTCTAGCTCCTTTCTTGTCTTTCTGCTTCTGAACTGCCACAGCTTTCCTCTGCCAGTTTTTTGGACCATCCATTTTTGTGTTGGAGCTAGCCAGTTGTGGATTGAACCCACTAAAACTGTGAACCAGAATAAACATTCCCTCCTTTAAATTGTGGGTGTTGGGTATTACAGTGCTATCAATAGGAAAGGGATAAGGTGGAGATAATTGTAAAGGAATGAGTCCATAAGCATGAATGACTTATTGTGTTCATGGAATGCAAAGGGAAGAAGCAGAGATCATTTTGTCAAGTCACTTTTAGAGAATGGATTTAAAAAATTAAGAAAATTTAACCAAACTATTATGCTATCCTATACTTAGTAGTAATTTCAGAGGTTCTTTAGAGCTTAAAGCTTTCAAGAATTATAGTATATGATATTCTGATCAAAGTCATGGAGGTGCCCCCAGGCTAGCTTTGGGTGTAAAAATGGCTGCTCACTAAAGGGGTGCAACACAAACATTGAAGCAAATTCCAGACCAAACAGATGTACAGAGTGTTTATAGCACTTGAAGACTTGTTATGTATGCATTTTTATTCCAAAGTAATTTCACAATGCTCTTCTCTTTTCAGGAGTACTTTTTACTTTTACATTCCCAGATTAAGTACATTTATAAATGCATATCATTTCATACAGATTTCATAAATTTTGTTTTTTATGCCTGTGATAAAATATATGAGCAAGTTTGCTTTTTTCTTGCTAGATTTGCTCTGGGAAAAGTAATGGAGAAAATTTTTTATGCATCAGTGAGGCTTTTACATTTCATAGAATTGTTTTAGAGCTATAACAATAACAAAAGATGTATGCCAAGCAATTGTAAGTTTGTGGCTCATAGGAGGGCTCAGATTGATGTGCCTATATAAGACAGAAGCAGTTACTTAAACTTCACATTGTCAATGGACAGAAAGGTTTAGGTTCAAACACAATCTTGTCACTTAGTGACTTTATAGATTAGTTAGCCTTAATAAGTTCAGTTATTATGTGGTGATGAAATAAGTCTCATATCTATCTATCTATCTATCTATCTATCTATCTATCTATCTATCTGTCATCCTGCTTCATACAGGATTAAGTGAGATGGTGTATACTGCTTTGGTCAAAGAGCTCAATAAACATTAACTACTTCTAGTACCACCCTATCAGCACCACCACCATCACTGTCACCCCTGCCACCTCCATTACCAACATTTTTGAGGCTCTTATTGCTGGTCTAATATCTACATTTAAAAACTTGTGATATGACAGTGAGGTACTTCTTAGAAAGCATGCCTGTAAAATGAAATGTTACTATATGCTACATGCTTGTAAATTTCTTGTAATATCCAAGCTATGCAGGACATTGTCATAACCAGAATTTTCTAAGACTAACTTGAGGTGAGTATTGAAGTACTAATACTTTATTTGGGATATACAAATCCAGGTCAGTGACGTGAAGAAAAAGGGAAAGAAGTCACAAAAAGACAAATATTATATGATTTAACTTAAGAGAGATATCTAAAGTAGTCAGACTCTGGGAACAGTGGTTGCCAGGGACTGTGGGGAAAGGATATAAGGAGTGCTCAAAGAACACAGAGTTTCAGTTTTCCAAAAATAAAAAGTTCTGCAGAACTGTTACATGGCCATGTGAATATAGTTAACCTTATTGGACTGTGCATTTAAACATCATTAATGTGGTAAGTTCTATGTATATGTATTTTTTAAAAATTGGGGAGGAGAAAAGAGAGGAAGTAAAGCAATGGGAAGCAGTGGTTGCAGAGCTGGTCGCCACTTTGTAGGACCACCAAGGAACAGAGCCAGTTGCTTAACACTACATCCGCATGCCATGCCATGTGGAATTTTTCTGGACAGATGCTTCAGAATAGTGCCTAAAATAGACGTGAGAACATTTATCTTCTCAGCTCACTTCCATCTCTCTATTGGGGTCAGACCTCAGAGAGTTAATTCCCCCACATTTCCGAGTTGCATTGGGCTTTTCCAGCTGTTGTGTGTGATGTCAGCCCTTTTGAGTGGCAGCTGCCAGAAACTCCAGGTGTTTGACTGATGGGTCCACCTGCCCAGCACAGCTGTGAGGAAACATTCAATACTCCTAAAGCAAATGATGTTAGTGGTGGAAACTTAGCACCCCAGGAAGAAGGAAACATGGCCAGGGGAATATGAAAAAGGTACATAAGATTGGTGTCAGGTACACACCACTATTCCTTTTTGAGCAGATGAAATCATTGCTATTATACCCTACCTTGCTTTTTTAAGAAAGGGCCTTGGTGTTACTCATGGTGTTTCCTATTAGAAACCACTGACTGGTTATTCCTTGGCTGGACACAGATTGTGATTTTAAGATTCTTTCCCATATGTTTTGCCCTCTTGGCCTTTGCAAAGAGAACACAGTGAGTTGTAGTCACTTATTCCTTGTATAATGCAATGAGGGATGGCTGAACTCGATCTTACTGAAGATATATATTATTCTAAGTTAATATTGAATGAATACAAGATGTATACATCCATCAGTCTGTTTTCCTTTGTCCAAAGGAAAAATAAAACTATTCTGAAAAATCACAACAGATCGTAATTATTTATTAACAGGTTGTCACTTAAGCTCTGAGGGGCCATTCTGAGTCAGTGCAAGAGGAGACGCATTTATGTGGTTGAATTTGATGATTCCCACTGTGAAGCATTGAAAGGGGAAGAAGAAAATGAATCACATTTTTCCAGAAATGTACTATTTAGGCATGGTATTCAAGTGTAAATTGAATACATTGCTGAATCTAGTAGTATTAAAAAGAAAAATGTTTTCTAAATAAAATTCATGCATAAACTTTCTATTAGATCAATGAAACTTTCTCCAATTCTGTCAATCATTGAAAAACTTTTGGTAAACCTTCATCAAGTACCTAGTATGGACTAGATGTTTAAGATTCACAAATGAATAAGAACATTTACCTCTGAGTAGCTTACAAGTTTGTAAATGATCTAGACAGCAATAAATAATAAATACACATAATGAATGCTCTGAGAACACAATGAAAAGGGTGATTAATTCTGCCTGAGGGAATGGAAGAAACTTTGCAGAGGAGGAAAGTTTCATCTGTTACTAAATGATAACTGGATTTATTAAAGTAAATAATGCTAGTTGCTATAAGAGACAGACTTCTGAATCTCATTGGCACAACACAGTTTATTTCTTACTCATGTCACAGATCATGGCCCAAAAAGGATCAGCAGAGATGAAGGTGATTCTGTTCTACAGAATAAATTAAGGACATGGGCTTCTCCCACTCTTTCTTTCCTTCTTTCAGATTGTTGGCATAAGAAGTCTACAGATGGAAATTTGTGTAAGCAAGACCAAAAGGTAGCCCCCTTCATTTCCATTCGCATTCCATTTTCCTGGACACGTGGCCACATCTAATTACATGAGATGTTGGAAAATGTTTCTTAGCCATGTGTCCCAGTAAAAGAGGAGAACAGCAAGTATCAGTTATCTTGCTATGGGAAATTATTTTACATTGAGAAGTGGAGTTGAATAACAAGTCAAGTGAAGAGAAGAACATGAAGATTTTAGGAAGGAGGGGGCAGTCTCTTTTGGCTGTGGAACACAGTATGGTGGGCAGGGATGGTGGTGAAGGAGAAATAATACTAGTTCTAGGCTGATGTATAAAAGATCTTAAAATACTTTGAGGATAAATCTTCTCTATTATTAAAGCTATAGTTGTTGTTTTAACATGAGCAAATACTAATTAACTATGTGGCTGAAATTTATTTTTATATACATGTTATATTTATTGCTTGAAGTAAACGACACTGTTTTATGATCATATGATTTTTAAAAATTAGACTTTTTAATTTTTTAGTAAGATTACAATCTTTTTGTAGGAAATGGTCATATTTATACTTTAGGCTACTTTTTTCAAAATCAAATTTATTAGTACATGTGAGGTATACAATATAATGACATTCATTGTTGGAAATTTGTACCTTTATATAATCAGTCTTGGTTCTTATTTTTCCCTCTCCCCCCCCCTCTTCAATCCCTCCCTCCCTCCCTATCTACAAAGACTTTATTTCCATTTTTTTCATTTTCTCATATTAATTCCATTCCCTTCTTTCCTCTCCCCTACCCTCTCATTTCTCCTTCCCCTTTGTCCCTTTTCTTCCTATTTCATATTATCTGTTATATCTTTTAGTCCTTATTTATACTTTATATACTTCCCTAGGCCCTGAGCTACAAAGAAACCCAATAGATTTGTAATTAATAGCTGAGAGTTTAATAACAGCTTCACAGAAATTGCTACCATTTAAGTAGGTATGAGAAAGCAATGCCACTAACCTATGAGCCTATATCTAAATAATGGTCATCATATTGACTGCCAGCCAAGGTTATCTGTATTATATCGTCAAACCACGTATGTTAGTTATGTGTGTGTGTGTGTGTGTGTGTGTGTGTGTGTGTGTACACATGCATATATGGCTTTGAGTCAGGCATTGTTGTGAGAACAATGCCTTTTTCTCTAGGTATGTAAGATCTCAAATAAACAAAATATATGACTGTCCTTGAAAAACATAGTATTTGTAGGGAGTACTTTATCAGACTGTGTTTGGTTTAATTTATGATAAAACTAAATGTCATTTTATGCTTTAAGATAGAAAACATTTAAATATGAATATGAATTTTGTCTTCCTGAAAACATCAGATTAATGGGACTTTTAGGTAGAGGAACTTTCAGGTGTTTGATAAAGTGCTCTATGCCTCAAATCATTCACTTAATTTATTCTGTGCTATGATCCTTCACCCTATTGTATCTTAAATAGAGGCTTATAACCATAATGAACAGTTATGTCAGGCTTTGTTATGGTTTAAATATGGATAAATATTTTCTCTACAGAAGCATATACATTAATGACTTAAGAATTAAGGGCCTACTAGTGAGGATGACTATCTAGGATTCTCCCTTCTACATCTATTGGGTGGATCTCTTAGATTTGTGTTTTGCATGCCTTATTGATAGTTTAAACGTTTCTCCCTGAGGTTAATGAAAGCATTGCCCCAATCCTTAATCTATATTCTGATTTAATTCAGTATCCATTCATGTAGTGTCTGCCTGGGATCCAATCATGAATACCAATGAAAAGGGCCAACTCTGCCCTCAAGGGGTTCACAGCAGTTAGGAGGAAAGAGGCCTCCAGAAAGAGGTGGCTTGGGGGCAGATTAGTATTGATATATCACAGTAGTTGTTTCTGGGTTACACCTTTCTCTTCTGGAAGAATAATCCTGAAAATTATTTAAATTCTCAAGTGTGTGCACTAGGTTGGGGGTTAAGGTGGGTACAAAATGGAGATTACATAAAAACAAAATAATTTAACAGTTATATTGGTTACTTCTCTTCCATGGTGTTTTGAGCATGTTAGCAATTATATCTCTGTTAGTTTCTCTACTCACCTCAAAATTCTATATGCCTTGGTTTTGTTAATCTTCTCTTCCTTTTTCTCTCCATTACATAGAGGTGATAAAGGTGAAATTATCCAGTGCCAGAATCCTCTTCAGTGTCCCTATCTTAAAATCTGATAATAAAAACAGGAGAGTTTCATAAGCTATTTCTGTAATTCTTTTTCAATTTCTCATTTAGACAGTATTTTTATTTTAACTTAAAACATTTTTTTAAAAAGTCGCTACTATCCTCCCAGAAGCAGACTACATAATAAATATATGAAGATGAAAGAGAATAAAGTTTTAACAACCTTAGAATATTTTATTCTTTATTGGTTTAAATCAATCTTCCTATTACTTTAGGAGATGAATTACAGTTTATTGCCTGTGCTATTTTAACGATCACATGTGAAACACTTATTTTAAATTCTCTTTGATATCTACAGTATGGTGACTTAACCCCTGGTTTACTGGGAAATTCATTGTAGGAAACACTATTTCTGTTTAGAATGTATCACTTAAGACTGATTTTAGGATTGTATTCACTTTTGGTCTGTAGATACTTTGTGTGCAGTTCTGATTTAATGGACATATTTGAAGTTGTCATTTCAAGAGTATTATATGTCCTTTTTATTGTACAGAGAACATCAAACCTAGGTTGGCCTTGTTGTCTCTGGGTAGACTGAACTAATCCAGATGGGACAAAAAGGAGAAGGATAGGGTGCCTCCTTCACCTAGTGAGTGAGATTATAATGAAGCGCAATTTCCTATGGGACCTCTGCTTTCTTCCTCTTGACAGGTAGACTAAAGCACACAAATTCTTGGCTTTCTCTGACAGTTTGTATAAGCAGTTGGCCCCTCCCTGAGGCTGCCTGGCACTAAGCACTGACAAAGGTTGCTTTCTGTGCTAGAGTTGTAAAATGTAGGCTCACAGAAAAGTCAGATCCTCCACTGGAGTTCAGATTCAGATGGTGGTCATAGTAGTCCCCTGCCCTAGTATGTTTCTCTGTGGCATGACAAGAGGACAATGGGAAACCTTAGCTTATATAAATTTTCTAATAGGCCTGTTCTTCAACCCATGTCACAGGATGTTGTAGAATTCTAGTGCTTTAGAGGTAAAATTTGTCTGCTGTGGCAGCACTGGGCAAAGGAAAGTAAGCTATTTTAATCTCTATCCATTAAAAAAGAAGAAACAGACATGAATGTATCCTATGGAGTATATACACGTCACAAATATATAAGTTGGACTGCATTGTCTTCAGTTTACTGGGGCTGACTTAGTGGGGATAGTAGAATCAGTATGGGATAACTCTTCTGGTACTTGGTTTTCAGGCAGAGTATAAGAAGAATATGACTGTAACATGATGAAGTAATCTGCTTGTAATTATATTAGTTTAGACATTAAATCCACCATGATAGGCAACCAGATCCTTCTGTCCTGTTGTTTTCTCATTTTTAAATGTTTTCTTTATGCAAGAGGTCTCACCATAAAAATATCTGCATTTCAGCGAGAAGAAAGGGTGAAATAAGAGGAGAGGAATGTTCACAAGATACACACATTGATTCTACTCATTCTGTTCACATCCAGTCTTTCCAGGGGTGGGTGGGAAATGAAATCATCCTCACTTATCCCCAGGCAGTAAAAACTACCAAATTACCTCCATAGGAATCTGCTCCTAGATATTAGCTAAGGATCACAATTTTATAAAATCAGCATTTACAAAGGATCACTAAAACATCAGAATATATATGTATATATATATTGTATATATATGTGTGTGTGTGTGTACCTTACAGAAAGCCCCTTTAGAGAACATAAACAGCCTTCTCCGTGTGCTCTCAGATGAGTCATTGCCTAGTATGTAGCAGAAAAACATCAAGTGATCTACGATGAATACCAAGGTAAAGGCCACTGAAGATTGAAGTTGTTTCTGTCATAAATTATACTGAGTACACAAAATGAAAAACAGGTGAAATAATAAGTGAACAATAGTTCATTCAGTATTTTTTATCTTTGTTAAGTTTATTGGTACACTTTATGTATACAGTACAGTTATATTCATCATTGGGATCTTGTACCTTTACACAACTTATCTTGATTCTTATTTTTCCCCATTCCTCAGCCTCCTTTCACCCCTCCACCCTTTCCTTTTTACAAAGACTTTGTTTCTATGTTTTTCCTTTTCACATATTTTTTCTTTTCCTTTTTTATCTTTCCCTTACCCTTCCCTCTTCCTCTACTCTTTCAGACCTTTTCTTCTTATTATGCAATATCAGTTGTACATTTTGATCCTTATTTACATTTTTAGTTTTTTCACACCATAGAAACTATTTGGCATTTACACATGTGTGACTTGTTAATTTCACTTAAGATTATGGCCTCAGTCTTCATCCACTTCGCTTTAAATATCTCTAGTTTCTCATTCTGTATGGCTGAGTACTACACCATTTTATTAAAACACACACACACACACACACACACACACACACACAACTTCTTTATTCAGTCTCCAGTTGATGGGCAATTTTAGCCTGTTTGCAAATTTTAGCTATTGTAAACTGTGCTGCTATAAACATGGGTGAGCATATATCACTGTGGTATGATTTTTTAAATTCCTTTGGGAAGATACCCAGCAGAGAATAGCTGGGTCAAATGTGACTTCTAATCTTAGTTGTTTGAGGTTTCTTCCATATTGATTTCCACAGTGGTTGCACCAGTCTGCACTCCCACCAACATTGAAGAAGGGTTCCTATCTCCCCACAACCCCACCAGCATTTGTTATTGGTTGATTTATTAATAGCAGCCGTTCTTGCTGGGGTGAGATGGAATCTCAGTGTTGTTTTCATCTTCATCTCTCGTATGACCAGAGAAGTTGAACATCTTTTCATTTTTATTTACTGCTTTTACTTCTTTGTCTAAGAAATGTCTGTTCATTTCAGATGCCCATTTTTGAATTGGGTCTTTATGTTTGGGGGGGTCTGATTTTTTTTAAAATTCTTTATATATTTGAGATGGTAGACCTTTGTCTGTGGAACAGCTGGTAAAAGTTTTTTACCCCACATTGTGGGTTGTCTCTTAGCTCTGCTTGTGATTTCTGTGGCAGTGCAGAAGCTTTTTAAAAAGATGAGATCCTAGTTGTTGATTCTGTTTTTTTTTTTTGTTTTTGGTACTGGGGATTGAACTCAGGTGCTTGTGCTTGCAAAGCAGGCCACCAAACTGCTGAGCTAAATCCCCGGCCCCTAGTTGTTGATTCTTTGTGCTAGTTCCAGTGCTACTGAGAATTTCTTCATTAAGTATTTTCTTAAGCCAATAATATCTTTAAGAGTTCTACCTAACTTATCTTCTAACAAGTTTAGTCTTTCTGTTTCAATATTTAGATCTTTAATCCACTTGGATTTTTGTTTAGTGCATGATGAAAGATACAGGTCTAATTTTAATCTTTGACAAGTTGAAATCCAGTTTTTCCAACACCATTTATTAAATAGACTAGTTTCCTTCAGTGAGGTTGGTTGGCTCCTTTTTCAAAGATGAGGTAGCTGTGTATGACAGGAGTTATTTCTGCATCTTCTAATCTGTTCCACTGATCCTCGCTCTGTTTCTTGCCAGTACCGCGCTGTTTTTATCACAGTGGCTTTATAGTAGTTTAAAGTTGGAAATTGTGATACCCCCTGCCATGTCTTTGTTGCCTGGAATTGCTTTTGCTATTCTTGCTCTCTTTGTATTCCAAATGAATTTTTGGATTATTTTCTCTAGTTCTGTAAAATCTACTATTGGAATTTCAGTAGAGACTGCATTGAATCTGTATAGCAGTTTTGGAAGTATGGCCATTTTTCACTATATTTACTTGATACCTTGTCATGGCCAGATGCTGTGTTACAAATATGCAAATGATGTTGAAGAAGACAGTTTTTGTTCTTGAGTGGCTCACATTCAAATAAGGGAGATAAATATACAACAAAAGATTATAATAAATTACCCAGGTAAAATTAGCGTTTCTGTAAAAGAAGACTAGAATGAGAAGAATGCATTTTGGTGGACAACTAGCAGTCAATTAGTTGTATGCTAATTAATTTACTGAACAAGTGTTTATAGTGTCTGATAGATGTTATCTAAGCTTAGGATATGGTAGTTTGTCTGTCTGTCTACCTACCTATCAAAGTCTGGGTTAATCCATATAAAGTCTGTAAGAATGGTTATTCAGTGGAGATGAATATGCTTCTGTATATTCTATAGAACATATTTTTTTGGTGTTTAAATAATTGTTTTAAAGATAGTAAAAGCGAACAAATTAGAGCATAGAGTACAAAAAGACCTAAGTACATCTAGATAGGAAAATATTATATGCAAAGTTCTAGCCAATAAATAGTATATTATTTATGGGTTCAAAGGAAAGAAACTTCAGTTTTCTGCCCAACAAAGAAAGACCTGAAGTTTCTCTGGATCCTCAAACCACCTCCTAAAGCTTCTAGGTCGCTATAGTATTCTCCATATAGCTTGTGTTCTATTAAAGATGGAACTTTGGGGATTGTTCCAGCACTGGAAGATGAAGAAGTGGGACTCTGCCCATTAAACAGTAAAAGGCAACCAGGCAACAACAAATAAAATGGAAAATGTGAGATAATAAGGATTACTGTTACTCTTATTTTACATATGAAACTGAACCAGAAAGAGTTAAGATTATACAGGTATAAATGGTGGTGTCAGGCTGTCTAGCTCTAGAGTCCACATACAACTAATATTGATGGCACAGAACTGTAATGAAATAATAGCACAAGAATGCAGGATGAAAAATATACTGCCAATAACATTTTAAATCAACGCTATAATCTTATAACACCTAAGACAATATCAATGCTACATAAAATTTCATTTTGTTTATAGAATACTGACAAGAAAAAAGTGTACAAATGCAGTATAGATGCAGTTTATTTCAAATATTTGCATTCTGTGCTTGGTTGATATTTCATTTGAATCCATAAATGTAGATGCAGAGCTCTGAATATATAAAGTTTTTATTCCCTCATTCTTTTACAATTTTAGAACTTTGATTGTGAATTATGCCTTTTACTGTGTTCAAGGTATTATTATAACCTATCTTTTGTTTTCTTTGGAGTTAAACTAAAGTCAAACTATACCATATACTTTACTGTATTCAAACTATTATTATAACCCATCTTTCATTCTCTTTGGAGATAAATAAAAATAAGAATATTTATAAAAAACAAATATTACTGAGCCAGATACACTGTACTTTTTGAGTAGTCCTCAAAACAACTCTGAAAAAAAGGGTAAGTTTTCTTAAACCCATTTTTCAGATTAAAAGACAGTGTCTGAAAAATCTTAAACACTTTAGCTCTAGCTATGTGAAAGCTTTGTTCAGATCTGGATAGATTTTCCCTGGATAGCTTTTCCTATTTCGTGTGCTACCCTGCCCAATTTTTAATTCTCTTTTGTCCTGAAATAAAACTCCTTTTAACGCTACTGTATTTTCTCTTAAGCCTCACCTACTTGTTTATTCATCCAGTATGAATGCTTAGAAAGAAATCTTTTACTTCACATTTATCAGGGATAATTTAAATTTGGGGACTTTCTCAAGGTATGACTTGCTTCACTCTAGAAGATTCTACTGAAAGATACTCTTTTCATGTACACTGTTTCTTAAATTCTAAAGGCATAATGCTATGGTTATTGTTAAAGTTAGAGAAAAAAATATATATAGTAGATACAGACAACCAATCAGGATTTTTATTGTTTTTCTCGTGCTTATTTTGGTTGGTTTTGTTTCTGAGACAGAATCTTGCTATGTAGTTAGGGCTGACCTTCAATTCACTATGTAGCGCAGGCTGGTCCCAAACTCTGGGCGATCCTTCTGCCTCAGCCTCTCGAGGGCTGAGATAACAGGTCTGTACCGCCACATCTGGCCATTATCCCTTATATTCTTTCTAGAGATCATCTTATTGTTTAGTACAGAGAATATATTTTATTTATTTCCTTCTCAGTTCACTGCTTTTCAACATCCAATTATATATACTCTTTTCAATTTTTCTAATCCTAAATCCAATTTTTTAAACCTATCTGGGTACTTTCTTTTCAGATTTTTATTTTATCACATTTGCAATACATAATGATTACTTTTATCTGGGAGTTGGTACCACACATGTGTATAATATATCTTAATTCTTTTTATATCTCCTCTACATCTCTCCTTATCCTGTTCTTCCAGCTCTTATATTCTTTTATTAATGATATATAATCTAATCTTAGGTTGTTAAGTTAGCCTCTCACCACCATTGTTAGTATTATACAGATGAAATGTGGTTTATTATTAGAATATTTGGTCCATAGATTGATTCTACTAATACATTGTTCTTCTAGCAGTGGGTAGGGTTTATAGATACCTGGAAGCTTTCCCAGCTGAAAAATAACTCTTTCCTGTAAACTACTAAATAGAAATCCATTTGAATTAACAGATTCCTTTAAAATGTCAGTGCTTTCTGGGACTGTTAATCCAATTGGCCTTTTACACTTTAGTGCATGAGACATTGCTTTAATGAAGTAATCATATTATTTTCCTCCTAGTACCTAATCAAGTTCAGCCACAGTGATGTGGGCATTCTGAGACCATTAAGGGGAAGCATCTGTCAGACCAGGAGGATTTCTGTTGACAGAGCAATACTTGAGTGCTAGAGGCGGAAAAGGGCGTGTCGGCAGTGCACTATGAAGAGGTGCCTTGCCCACTTTGAACCATGATAATTTCCTTCCTCGGTTCTATAAAACAGCACTTCTTAAATGTCACTATGCATGTGATTCATACAGCGATCTGTGAACTGCAGAGTCTAACTCAACAGGTCTGCAGTGCAGCCTAAGATTTTGCACTTCTGACAAGCTTTCCAGAGGATGCCAGCGCTGCTGGCATTGAGAACTGTATCTTAAATAGCAAGACTATAAAATATCCATGTTCCATAACTAAAATATGGGATTAAACAATTTATTGAATATCCCTCTCTTCTAAATTTTTACTAGCCTTCTTTTTCTTTTTTACCGGTCACTCCTATCGGGCATCAATTTGGTTAGGCTATGGAAGGATTCAGCAATGGTTGAATTCCACGCCAAAAGTAGCTGAGTCCAGGTCAAGGTCAGGTGTAGGGGGCACCCATTATTCTGGCCCCTTTTGGTGGTACTTCCAGTTTCTTCTGCGTTTGAGTTCCTTGTAGAAAAGAAGCTGCCATCATCATATTAACCCCAGCATTCTCCTCACTCCCTTGCTTCTTTAACACTGAGCCACTTTTTTTTAATTAGCTTTTTTTTCTTTTTATTGAGTTTATTGGTACAATCTAGGTCTACAATACAGTTACATTCATCATTGGGATTCTGTACCTTTACATAATAGGTCTTGATTCTCATTTTTCCCCTTGTCCCTGCCCTCCCTTCACCCCCTCCTCCCCTCCCCATTTACAAACACTTTATTTCCATTTTTTCAGTTTCTCATATTTTTTTCCTCTCCCTTATTACCTTTCCCCCACCCTTCCCACTTTCCCTACACCTTTAGCCCTTTACTTCCTATTTCACAGTATTAATTGTCTCATTAGGATCCTGTGTACTATTATAGTTTTTCACACCAGAAAAACTATTCGGTATTTCAGTTAAAGAAATCTCTGTATGAGCATTAAAAATAAGGAATCCTAAAATAAAACTAATAAGGAAAGTAAAAGAGAAAAGGCAATAATGTAAGATTAAAATAATCCTTAATTCTGAAGATGAAAATGGTCTCTTAACATATTTAAATTGCTTCTTGCTCT
>NW_022900927.1:31615127-31661768 GCF_012274545.1 Fukomys damarensis | reverse complement strand
TATATATATATATATATGTGTGTGTGTGTGTGTGTATTTATATTTATATAAAAAGACTAATAATAGCAGTATGTTATGCATCTAAAGCAGCAACAGCTTTTCCAGGTTCTGCAGTCATCTGAACAAAATTATAAACATTCAGCACATTCCATTAAAAAAAAACAAAAACAAAGAAAAGAATAATATCCAGAAAACAGCAAAGTTCTGTTGCTGTTGTGGTACCTGGCACCATTTTTTTAACTAGCATCTTAATCATCATCTGGAAAGAGAACATTCTACAGTAACATCATTAAATATAGCTCTGATAAAGCAGGGTCACTACTATGTATCATAAAGCAGGTACAAGATATTTTACATTCACAGAGGTATGATACAGTACCGTCCTACATCAATAACACTAGAATCAGTTTTGGTTTGAAATTTGCTTTGTCTGCAAATAAGATTGCTACCTCTGTTTTTTTTGTTGTTGTTGTTGTTTGTTTTTTTGTTTTTGTACTGGAGATCAAACTCTGGACCTCACACTTGTGAGGCAAGAGGCAGAACCACTGAGCTAAATCCCTGGCCTCTGAGCAACTTTCTGTAATACTGGCAATAACCTCAAAGGGCTTCAATGATGCCTTTGAGGGTGAAAGCCTACATTAGTATCTGCCTTGGCAGCTTCCCTAATTTGCCATCCAAGAGTTTTTCTTTGTCATTGGTACAACTGGTATCATCTTGGAGTCTTGGTGTCTACTCCTTTCAGTTCTTCTGACAGAATTCCATTTTTCTTTTAAATTCTTCTCCATGCATTCAGCAACTTGAGTTTTCAAGCTCCAAGATTTATGATTCCTCTCTCTTCCTCCTCCTCCTCCTCCCTGCCCCCTCCTCCCCTTCAACAAATTTGATAGCCAGGACAGAATTAATCTTATGGTTAGACTGGTCCATCATATGATGATTATTTTGTGAAATATTCTAAGTAACTTTATGTGAGAACAAACTTCAAATAAATATACATTACCACTTTAAACTTTAAGCTTTTGGTATACTTCACTGCAGTCGGGTGCTACGTAGCCCTGAATGGGTATTGCTGGGTGGTAGAGACCTGCACTGCACTGACCCATCTGTATCACTCTACTACTTCTGATGTGCAGACCACATTCTGCCTTTTCTGGTTTTGGGGTTACTCAGTGTCCTGCTCCTAAATGACCTTTTTTAATTAACTTTATTCTCTTTATTTCATTCATTGGGCGTTTCTGACCTTTTTTTTTTCTTTCATTTTGAAGTGTTCCCATCATGTACTCTCTCTGCGTGTCAAATCCTGCTCCTTTTTATATCACTGAAGAGTTCCTTGTACTTGCTTCAGCAAGCTGGTTATGTCTCTCTCTCCTGTAAAGTACTTTGCATAATTCTACCATAGCACTTACTCTCTCGCTCTTTCTCTCACTCTCTCCATATATATGTGTGTGTATGTGTATATACATATATATATATTTTTTTACATTTGTCTGATCCACTGGAATATGAGCTGCTCAAGACCAAAAATATTATTTCTAGAAATCCTAGTTCATTACCTGAGAACTTAGTATACTGAGCATAGAGTAAATGGTAAATGAATGACTGCATTTATTGATTTGCCCATTGTTCTTTAGTATTTACTCCTGTGGTTCCTAATTTATCATTTACCCCTTGTAACTTGTCCTTCTTTTGCTTTGATTCATTTACAGTCTTGAACAAACGAATGAAATCTTCGATATTCTCCACGTGAATTATCTGTATTAAATTTTTGTACTTTATGCAGGGTTTTCCTGACTATTCCTCAATGCTGACCTGGAAAACTGCAGTCTTTTTTACTGACTAGTTTATATGTATTGTAGTGAGACATCCTGTAGACATAATTTGGCAGTTTTGCCACCTGGGAGCAATAGAAGCTTTTGCTGTTGCTTGCTATCTGTGTACCTTGTGTGATGGGAGAGGGAGAGAGTCTTTCAGTTACAGCTGCCAGGTGATGCATGACATGTTTTGTCCCTGACATTCAAGTGGCCCCTACAATTCACTGCTTCCTACTTTTGCTTTTTACAGCATCAGAGTGACTATTCATACAGGAAGCCCAATTTATTAATTTCCTGCTGATGATGTATATTAGCTATACAACACAATGCATTTAGAAAATGTTAGCAACACTAACAGAACTATTCATAAATATAATTGGATAGGGTTTCTGTGTATGAAACTAAATTATCGTGGTTAAGTTACTTAAACAATGAAAAAAAAACCTCTTAAATGGTTTCAGAAGCCGAATGGTACTGGGTTGCATACACAAAAAAAGTTGCTAAGACTGGAGTGCAGACTGGAGATACATAGAGCGGTGGGCTAGGCCTACAGGATGACTTGGTTGACATGAAGGCCTACATGTGCAGTGAGTTAGCAGTGCAGAGCAGGCTGCTTCACTCTCAGCTTCAGAATTTAGACATCAGAATGTACAGGATGATCCAAATGCAGAAAGACAGACTAGGGAGCAAGGAGCCAGCAAGAGGAACCGGAAACTGTGATAGGGCACCAGGATTTTTGTTTTGTTTTTGTAGTACCAGGGATCAAACTCAGGACCTTTCACTTGAATGGCAGGTGGCAATGACACTAAGCTAAATCCTGGGCCCTGTTTTGTTCTTTGATTTCTCAGGCACTCCCCCGCCCCGCAAATGAAAGGCTGAGTATTGAAGGATGGAAGGGGAAGGGAAATGCTGTTCTTATAGGAATTGTCTTTTTTTTTGAGGGGTAGGATTGATTGTCTTCTTGATAAATGCACTGCTGAGGAACAAAGGGAAAAAGAAATATTAATTGGATTGAGTTTAAGCCGTTCTTAATTTCTTTCCCTTTTATGTTTTTGTTTGTTTATTAATTTATTGTTTTCTTTGGTAACTTTCCAACTGCCAACTGGAAGAATGAGGGCTAGGTAGCTCTCTAGAGAGCATGCCCAGAGAATGGGGACAATATTTTAATTTTAACATAGGCAGCAATGGATAAGCATTGAAGGAACCTGAAAATTACAATTACCATAGATAAGGCAAGGAATTCTATATAGCTTTAGTATCCATATTTTTGAGTTCAAAGTAGGGAAGCTGAAAGTACTGAGTTGTCAGAAAGGATTTGCCTCTTTCCATTTAGAAAAGTCCAGATGATAGACCCTCTGTCAAAATTTTCATCTTAGCCATGGCCATTATAGTGGCCCATTCAAAACTGATGATTTTGAATAGAAGATTATTTTATTGGCACACTAAGTTTACCACGTTAACTTTGTCGAGTTTGACTGTAACATGTTAACTTGACTTCTGCTCCTTGTTATCTCATACTTTGTGGGCTTCTACAACATCTCAGACATTGTAGGACATGATCCCGATAAAGGTCAAGTGCCTGGCCACAAGAAAATACTGTCTATATTTCAAATATCCATTACTTAAATTGTTCCGTGAAATATATAACACTTTTTTTTTTTACTGGCAGATACACTGACTTCTAGATCCCTGGCACGTGATCCATAGATCTAGTTGGGCAGTCATCAGCTTTTGATAAAATTCCTCATCATAATCCCCACTCTGCTTGGAATTCATAATAGAGTATCCCTGGTCATTCTACCAGCCAAGATGATAGAAAGATGCCTGCTACAATCCAGACTTAATTCTTTTATTTTGCCACTAAACCAGTGGTTCTCAATGTTTATTCTTCCCCAGCCTATCTGGGAATAGAATTATTCTTACTACTAATGTGCCGCTATAGCTATACCCTCAAAATATTTAATGAGCACCTGCTACAAGCCAGTTATACAAAGCCCTGTGGTATATATTAGGTGAATAAATTCAGATCTTTCTTTCTAGCTTCAAAATTGTCCCCTTATTCATCTCTGATTCATATCCATTTTCATTGTCACCATGGGTTTTTCAGACTATCTTGTTTGCCAAAGGTAGATATCTATCATTGACCTAATTATTTACAAAGTCTGGTCAAGAAACTCTGCTGGCACTGCGGTGTGCTGTTATCATAACATTTTATCATCTGTATAACTTTTAACATCTATTCTGTTGACAGATGTAGGTACTGTTCTTTTTTAAATATGAGCTTAATTCTCACATTGTCTAGTTTTCTGTGGCTTTTGCTATTGTCAACTGCCTTTAACTACTATTTTTAATTGTCAAAATATAGAATATATATTTGACTGACATTTTCTCCTCATTCTTTATTGTTTCATCATGTTTCACTTGCCCTTTTTCTCTCAGCTTTCAATTTCATATTGTCATTTAGGGAAATAAAAGCAATTTCCTCAAATGTTATTTTCTGTTTCCCATTCCTTCTGTCACTTGACTCAACTTTACAATGTAACCTTGGCATTTTTTTCTAAGTAAAATGTGTATTGTGGATATACCAGACATGGCCACAGATCCTTCTTGCCCAAATAGTACAAATCTATTTGTCACTTCATTTTCAATTAACTTTACTTCAAGATATCCTGGAAATACTGGGATTTTTTTACTTGACTTCCTAATTATCTTCCTGTAGTAATATATTCTCCTTCTAGAGGTAGATGTTCATACAACAGGATGTTCTCTGGGCTGCAGAGCTCTTTTTGGCAATTTAACACCAGTTCCTTGATGATTACAAATAAACTGTTCTGTCCAGGTTAAGTTTTTTAATTAGATTTCATTGTCCTCTCCCATTTGTGTTGGTATCTTGTGTCTCTCTCTCTCTTTCTCTTTTTCTCTCTGAAAAATAAAACCATTTTATTGGCTGTTCACTTGCAACACATATCTCAAGTTTTTTTTTGCAAGAAGAGATGAGGAAGCTCCCAGTAAAACCACAGATAGAACAGGAGCAGTCTTCTGACAGAGGAAACTCTTTATGGAGTTTTCAGTAGTAAACCTCTGAAAAACTGGCAACCATTATAAATCAAAAGCAAGCTGTATGACAATAAAATAATACAAGAGCAAAGACACCTTAGACACTATATAGAACAGAGTGGAAATGTACAGTGGTGTATAATTTTGCACTTCGCTTGTGATTTGTGGGCAGAAAATTGTTTTCTTTAGTATGAGCCAAGGGAAGAATTTGTAGGGAGGATGGGAAACAATGAAAAGAAATGTCTGGGCAAAGAAAAGGGTTACAGATCTTTTCTGAAAATGAGGAGCTAGGGTGCTTTAGAAATTTGAAGAATGTTTGCAGATTTCTAATGGTGTAGTTCTATGCTAATAATGCAGCCATCAGACATTTGGCTGTGGCGTACTTGAGGTGTGGTCATCCACAGTGAGATATGCTGCAAGTGCAAAATACTGCCATGTTCCACATCTGAGCGTCTCACCAAAGTAAAAAGTATCTTATCAATAACGTAAAATGATTACATATTGAAATGGGAATTTTAAAAAATATATTGGGTTAAATTAAATGTGTTATATTCATTTCACTTGGTTTTAAAGTTTTTAAGTGTAACTACAGAAATTTTAAAATTACAAATAGGACTCATGTTATATTTCTGCTGGACAGTTCTGGTCCAGCCTGCACTATGTTTTTATGACTGTCTTCCATCTTCATGGGATTTAACTTCTACCTCTGGAGCAAGTTAACTTTCTTGTGTGTTCATTTTGCTTTCTCCTCACATTTTCCCTACTTGTTGGATAAGTTTGCAGGTGATCATTTTACCTGTAGTTGAGATTTTATTTTTTAAAAGGCAGATACGAATAAAGAGAATGTTTGTGTAGCATAATTGTTGAATTACTTTTATGGATAGGACCTGAAGACAATCATCTAAAATAAAGGGTTATTAAGTACTTTTAAAGTAAGAACTCTCAAATTTTCATTATTGATAGATGTAACACATAAAAAAGCACATAGGAGACTTAACTGATCAAAATAATTCTCCTTTATTCCTAGTAGTGGGAGTTAATGTTGCATCTTCTTTGAAAAAGAGAACTTAAACAGTTGTTTAAGAGATGAAAGCAGTTTTTTGAGCATCATTCTTTTTCAGATTCAAGAAAGTTTAGTCAAATTGGGCATTTTTTCTTTAATTGCATTTCTACCTTGAAATTAAATTACATACATTATAAACATCACATTTGCATCGATTATTCTGAGAGAAAATGTGAACCCATCCACCAGGGTGGAGAAGGGAGGCTTTGGCTGGATCTTAGTTCCATCATTTCCTGGCCAGTGATTTTGGACAAGTTGCTTCATCTCTCTAAGCCTAGTATTTCCCAAATGTAACATTTAGATAATCATGACGATCACTCATTGGGTTGCTGTGAAGATTAAATGAAATAATTATCTAAAAGATTTAGCACACTATCTGGCACATTAATGTCAATAAATGTTAACAGTAAATATTAATATTAACAATAAATATTAATATCTATACCTTTGACTTTGATCACATAGCCTTCATTTACCTCTACACAGTTTGACCTTCTGTTCTTCTAATGGGATGAATTGACAAAAAGCGAAATAATTTTTTCAACATATTTAATGAGTTAAAAAGCATTCTTGGTATTAGAATTCAAATTTCAACCCTTTTATGCCCTTGGCCAGGAGCCAGAAATTATTTCTGGCTGCAGTTCAACTCTTAGGAAAGCTTTTATGACTACAGTCCTAACATCCCATTGTTGGAGTCAAGAACCTCACATTGATACTGACACTGACATCTATATCACTTATGCATCATAAGCACTGTTAGGGTTTAAGATGACTCAGTCAAATTCAAATGGCCACAACCAGCTGAGGAAGCCATGACCTGAGAGTTGATCTTTCACATTGTAGGGCAAAAATGAGAATAATGAGTCTAAACAGAACAGAAAATCAATATTCTGGCAACATAGAGACATGTATTCATGATTGGTGATCTAACACACATAGCATGAATGCTAGATCATGCCCAGCCACTTGGGATGGCACTGTGGTATTTGAGGGTGTATTCTGCTTATGTCAGGGCCAGTGTCAGGAAAGAATGGATAAAAACAGTAAGACTGGGTTTTGAGTGGAACTGCGGAAGGTAAAGTTATAGTCTTAGGGATCCTAGGTTGAGTGCTGGGGGAGAAGCATTTATTGGAATTCATTATGGATCCATTTGTTAGAATTCATTTATGAAGTAGCTGGTGATCTCAGTAACATGGAGAGCCTGGTTTTCAGAACTGACCTTCAACACATTTTCAGCAAGATTAGCTTGATATTAACTTTTCTAAAGAGAACAACACCAATCTGATACCCATCCTTTTCTCTTGCCTGAGTCCAACAATGGAAAGGGACTGGGTTTGCAGGCTGAAAAGTGAGCATGGGTAGATGCCTTCTGCATGGGGGAACAGAATGAAGACAGAAAAGTACTCAAGTTGTGATAATTTCAGTAGGCAGTTGACAGATATCACTGCAGGCAATCTCAGTAGCACCTTTAACTGATTCATGGGACTTGGAAACAAAGATTCCTCCTTAGAAGATAAAGCTGCTTCTTGTAAGTTTTTAACATTACACTATGACAAATAATTAAATCAGATGCAGAGTCGTGCTGCTGGCTGCATCATACAGTTTTTTTTGCTTTTGTATGAATTACTTTGCCTTTCTGAGCCCAAGTCCCCTTAACTGTAAAATGGAGATCAATGATGAAACCTAACTCAGAAGTTTTGTGACATTTAAATTAGATCATCAAACTACAATGCCTGGCACATAGAGTAAGTACTCAGTAGATGTTTATAATGAAGATTATTATCTACTTTATGATATTAGTTCTTCTGCTGGCAGAAATTACAATAGCCAAAATATTTCTTTGGTGACTCGCCAACATGATCCTTTTAGCCCAAAACTTTATCATGACTTAAACAATGATAGGCAAGGAGGATGCAGTTACTGGAAAATGTGCAAATTTACTAATCATGTCAGTGTATGAGCAACTATCCCAAGGAAGCTCTCAACAAATGAAGGGCAGAACACTGAATATTAAAAAGGAAGAATTGGGTAGGGATAGTTTCTAGCACGCATAGAGAAGCTACATGGGAAAGGAAGCTTCCATCTGAGCCATAGATATATACCTTTATGTTATACCATTCAGAGCAATTTCAAGAGCTTTTGTTACTTACCTTTCTTCTCTATACTTACTGACTCGAATTCCCATTTGTAGTCATTCTCACTGCTGGCACAGACATATAAACTCTGCCCTGTACTATCACTTTAGCCTCCTCACAAGTCTCTTTGTGTCCTTTCTTGCTCCTTCTGATCCATCCAAATTACATCACAGGAATACTCTTTCTAAAACCACACCTTTTAACGTCTTCCTTCTCAATCAGAATCTAAACATCACAAAGTCATAAAATCAGTCTGCCTTGTTTCTTGTGGTAACATGACTACTCATCATAGCAACTGATACATGATGGATGATGATTAAATATTTGTGAAAAGAATGGACAAAAGTAATGAAATAAATCCATGACAGATAAAAGAGATGTGGCAATGTTTTTCACTTAAAAAAAATAATGTCAATGGGATACTCAATAAAAAGGAGAGGAAGAGGAAGATAAAGATTGTGCCAGAAAAGCTGAAGAGATAAGGAGTAATGAGGATTTTATGAGATGAGTGTGTAAAGGAGACAGACAGAGCTACCCTGGGAATTACTAGAGGTGATACAGAGGGCAGTTTGCAGAACCTACAAAGCAAAAAAAAAGCAATCAGCCACAGCGAACTGCAACTTAAGCAAACCAGCACGTTATGGAACTTAGGGTAATGACACAGTAACCTTCTTGTACCAAAAGAAAGAAAATTTACCTTTCTTAAGCCCCATGCTTTATTTAACCTCCTGTGATACACGCATGATCTCAGAACAGTCTTCGAACATACATCCTTTTACCACTCTGCAGCTGTACCTGGAAATCCTTGATGAATAGTTGTCAGTCTATATAGCCCAGTGAACTTTAGGATGTTAGTATTTTAACACAATTTTAAAAAGACAGACAGAGAAAGAGAAAGAGTGAGAAAGAGAAAAAAGAAAAAGAAAGAAAAAGAAGGAAAGAAGGAAGAAAGCTTACAAAGCACCTGTACGCCAAAGCAAGCACTGATGTATATTCAGGTTGAAGGCTTATTCTTCAGAAAATGTCCTAATAGATCTTCTTAATTTCTGATGTATTTTTATGATCCAACTTTATCTACGTATCAAACCTCTTTAAATTTTTTAGGGACTTTTAGCAGCAGATAAGTATCAGTCCAAATGTGTAAAGTGTACGTTACTTCTCTGTTCTTCCTTGGGGGCTGCATCCATTATCTTCATTCTCTAGTCCCTCTTTCGGGGCTACGTGATATCCTAAGGGCCGTCTTTGCTTACTAGAAGCAGGGAGTGGAAGGGAGAGCCTGTGCTTAGAGTCTAACGCACAGGCGTACTCCCAGCGGGATGGAGTCATGCTGAAAACGATAGGAAATGGGATTATGAAAAGATTTGTCTTAGCAGTGGCAGCTTTTTTATCTAAAGGTTCCACCACCTATGATCGATTGCCCTCCTTATTTGGCCTATTTTCTGAGACAACTTCTTGATGCTTTCTTTCCCCTGGCAACTTCCTTTAACCCTTCCTGCATCCTTGTTCTCGCGTTCTCTCCTCTCTTGTCACCTCTGTTCCTTTTTTTCTCTCCTGCTGTCATGTAAACTTTGTATCTTTTTATCAAGTTCGATCAAATCTCCCCTTTTGTCTGTAAGGAGTCTTAGAATGGCTCATCTGGTAAGGAGGGCATTGGAAAGTGGGCTTGTTTTCTTCCCAGGCTCCCTATCACCTCTGCCAATGGGCTCCAGAGAGTGTTCATTATGGACTTCACAGGCTCTTTTAGTGGCTTTGTTCCTTTTACTTTTCTTCAGATTTTTTTCCTCCTTTTCAATCACTGTTCTATGCTCAGGAGATTCTTTTTGGCCTTTATTTCTACTTACACATGTATTATTTTTATTTTCTTAAAGCTGTATCTTAAAGCTGTTTTTGTTTCATAGAGCTGTGGAATTATGTTATAATGAAGCCATGGATTTGCACAATGATTCTGGGCAATCCTGCTCCATTAAGTGGTATTGAGATGAATGAAGGAAGCTCCACTTCTTACTGCCCAGCACTGCTCCGACATTTGATGACATTCTCCTCAGTTTCCACATCTGTGAAATGGGAGTAATAAAACTACCTACCACATAGAATTGTCATTCATGCTAAATGAATTCATCTTTATAAAAATGTCACCAAAAGGCCTGTCCACAGTCAGTGGCCAATCAATTTTAGTTATATCAGTTATGCTTATTACTTATTTGATTTACAATAGCTTTTCAAGTCTCAGTTTTTCAAGTACTTCTTCCCAATAATCCCAAAATGTTGCCTTTTAACTATGCTTTTATAATGTTCTTTTTACCATTTATGAAGCTTGGGTGTTTATTCCCACCCATCTATAGAGAAGTGTACTTCTGGAGTTTCTTCCTTCTCACACTGATCTGTCTCTGTCCCCTCTTTAAAATCTCTTGCCTACCTTCTTCTTCGCACATCATTCCATCACATCATTCTGTGCCATGAAAATGAATACTTCTGTATCTTGACTCTGCTTCCCCTCTTAAAGTACAGTTCAGGGAGGTGATTTTAATTTCTAAGCACTAATCATGCTGAGCTGTTGTTGCCATAGAAACCGTATTGCTCATGCTGAAACATGACAGCGGTGATCACCCCTGACAGCTCACAGACTTGAATTTCAGACAATCAAAGGCACAGCAATTTGGGGGTCTGTTCATTTAGAATTTTCTCTTACACAGTTTCAAGGAAGCATGTTGCAAGTTCTCCCAGTTTGTCAGAAGCAAAGAAAAGCATGTAGATGGAGAGCTGAATGCCAGCTTTTAGCCCAAGGTATCAGTCGCAAACACATTTTATTATTCTCTGGAAAATAGGGTTGTAAAAAAATAATTGTTGACACAACCTTAATGATAGCACTTTAAGAGTGCTGCTGTAATTAAAACAGAAATTTTATTATACTAGACCTCTGAGAGCCTAGCATATATACCACTCACAAAGCAAGCAACTTTGATTCCTGCTGCTTTTGCTGTGTAGGCCACGCATTTCCTCTGTGCCTCTCTCAGTTGCAGTTTGTGTAGAAAACCACCTCTCTCCTGGCAGAAAGTAATAAGCATCTGTGTTTACAATGATGCCCTGTGGTGATGGTGCCATGGCTTTCAGCAGACTTACCTCTGAAATGTCAAGAAGGGAGCCACTTACTTTCTGCTTTGATTTCCCTTACAATAATATTTTATGTATTGTGCAAAGAAGTTAAAATCCTACCAGGCATTTTGGTTAAAATTTGAAGAGGACTCTCTTATTTTAGTAGGATGGCATATCCATTTTATTCCTATTTTACCTGATAGATGGGTTAGAAATTGTATACAGCTGCTTGCTATAAAGAACCAAAGACAGTGGCTATATAAAAATTAGTTGGAAAAAATTTTTCTCCTGTGATGAAAATTTTAGAGGTTGATGATCTGCATGTGGTGTTACCACAGGCTCCAATGGGACCCAGGATCCTTTTTGGTTTCCTGTTGGACATCTGTAACATGTGGTTGATGCCTGAGGCCCCAACAGAGCTATGGCCAGCCATCCTATCCAAGTCCCAGGGAGGTAGAAGGGGAAGGGAAAGAGTCATAGCCCAGTTAAGTCAGCTCTCTTTTTTTGGGGAGCTTTCCCCAGAAGTCACATCCTAAAACTTTTTCTCACATCTTATTAGCGAGAACTTAATCATATGGGAACTACACAGTTTATTAGCAGAGTACATTGCCATCTCTCTAAAACATCAGTCTTTTACATAGGAGAGAAGGGATGTTGGTTTGGCAGTTAGCAGTCTGTGTCACAACTGACAATATATTTTTAAAATATAAATGTCAGATTTAAACTTAGTCCACAGTATGTTATTTTTTTTACCATATCCACGAGTCTCTTATCTGTGGATTTAACCAACTGTGAATAAAATATACTATCTGAGATTTTAAAAAAAACTTGCCTCTGTACTGAATACAGTGCTTTTCTTGTCACTATTCCCTAAATAGTATAGTATGATAATAATTTATATAAAATTTACATTTTAGTAGATATTATAAGTAATCTAAGGAGAATTTAAAGTATATGGGAGAAAATGTTATGCTGCTATATAAGAGACTTGAGCACCCAAAGATTTTGGTGTTTGAGGGGGATTTTCGAACCCATCTTCCATGGAAACACAGGGACAACTGTTACTTATTTATTCAGAATGTGAGTAATCAGAAAGTTATAAAATTTTTTGGTAGAAAAATTGTTCTTTATCATGATAAAATGTAGACCCACAACAATTCTTAATTACTTTTATGAATCCTCAAATATTCTATTTTTAAAGTACCATTTTTATGTGATTTTGGAATTTTAGATTATATCATTTGGGGTCTTTTGGATATGATGTGTCACAATCCAGGTAGAATAACATTTGTCAACATTACATTTCTTGATTTTTAAAAAATTAAGGCAAGTTTCTTATAACTTAATATCTGGTAAACATTTTTTTAAAAAGTTAAAAATCAAGTCTTCAGCACTTTACATGCACTAATACAAATGATTCCTACCTTTGTTATCAGTCTGCCACATTACAGTTAATCCATCCTATATAAAGAGTTATTGGAGATTGATAAGACCCCCAATCACCTGACCAAGGGCACAGTGGCAGGATTAAATAAGACAAGATCTTAATGCATAAATGTAGGGGCCCAGGACAGTGCAAGCTCTTATTGGGCTAAGACACTGTCTCCGGGAGCTTGCCACTCTTCACTGAAGATACAGCTTCTAGAAAGGGTAAGGGGCAGTGCAGGGAACAGTGGAGTAGAGAGCACTGATATGAGCAGCATCCTAGTAACAAAGGAACGCGACATTGTAGCAGGAACAGCTCATAGATTAATAGGAAACTTGGTTTTTGCCCATAGATTAATTTATACCTTTATAGAAGTTTTGTGTAAGAGTCATGTTGCCCTTAGATGCACTGTTGTCTTGCCATCGAAGACATCACAGTGTCCTAAATCATTGAGACCTCTGCTGTAACCAGTGGCATGGGGAGTTGTTCCTTTCCCACACACCAACTGTTGGCTCTTCAGTCAAGCCACTGTGGGCCAATGCGCAGACTCAGACTTTTAATATGAAAAGCCAGTTTATTAATTTCTGGCTCACTCAGGAGTCTCCATCAAAGAATTTTCTGAAAATTTTAGAAAAATTGTGGTAAAGTATGTATCATAAAATTACATTTTAATCATTTTTAAGTGTAATATAAATATCTTCCCATTTTACTCAACCCACTATGGATTCTAATTTTCTTTATTATGACCTACTTCTTCTCTTGCCTACCAAAGTATTTAACACCAAGTGTTTTTTTTCAAATAACAAGTAGTCATTTTCCCATCATTGTTGTTTGTAATCCTAATGATTAAATAGGGCAGATATTTTATAAGTGACCATAAAAAGGTCTAAATAGACAATGTATTACTTATAAGTGAGTGATCTTATCCTTAACAATTCACAAGTGATCTTACACAGTTATGGCATCTTCATCCCATAGTCCCTTAAACTAAATTAAAGACATATAAATGCAAATGATAAGAACAATTTTTATGACATGAATAATTTAATATTGCTTTTGACTCCAACATATTGCAGTACCATCTTAATTATAGTCCAGATATATTTCTCATTTTTATTCTTTTTAAAGGCAATTATAACAATTATATTCTATTTTATTATTTTGTTTTACTCTATGAAACCTATTCTTTCCTCTTTTAGCAATCCAATGGCCTTCCTTAAGATAATTCAGTGGACCAGTGGAGAAAATATCTAATGAGATTTTTTTTCCAAGAATAAGTACATGCCTGGGACAAACTTAAAAGGTGCTTAAGTCTCCCTTTGTTAATTAACCAACCAGTAATAAAGTGACCTTAATTATAGCACTAATAATCACACTTTTCATACTTCCCACATAATGCCATTAAATTATCAGTGACAGGTGGAACAACCAAAGACAAGGGTGAATAGGAACAAAGGTGCATTATAATTTGAAGTAACTGGTCATTTCCTTGCATTCCAGCCAGTGATGTCTTCTAGAACTTTTACACAAGTTACACAGGAAATTAAAACTATGAGATAAGTAGCTTCTTTGTGGATGACTCTTCTGGATTCTTGCACTAGTTTCCAGTTAGGCTCTAGGGTGTAGAATGAGCTCATTTTAGGTTAATAACTTATCTCCTCTTTGAGTAGCCTACTTTTAAGAAAAAGATGTATAATTTACATATATTTTTGAAATTCAGATTTTTTGAGCAGATAATTATAATTGTTATAAGCTTAGGATATTATTATTTATTATGGTTTGTGACTAGTTGTTCACCACAAAGCTTCACATGGTCATAAATGAGGCTTTTTGGAGGAAGCTGGATCTGGAGTATGTGCCACTGAGATCAAGGGTATGTGATTACTAAATAGTGCACTGATTGATTTGGCATAGTTCTGGATAGAATAAAGGGTGCACCATCTTCGGTGTGAGGGCTATGTGTCTTAATGGTGGGTAAGCTGAATAAGATACAAGGAGCAGAAAGAGAGTTACTGTTGATCACATCATTTGCTACTTGCTGCAATGATGCCTTCTGCCTGCCATGGACTGTTTCTCCCCTGCAATGCCCCTCTGCCATGCCACCCTGCCTTGAAGCCAGCCAACTATGAACTGAAACCTCTACAAACTGTGAGCCAAATAAACTTTTTGTCTTTTAACTTTGGGTGTCAGGTATTTTGTCTCAGCAACGAGAAAAAAAGTAACTAAGACATGTTTGAGCTTTTAGTTGGTAATAGAATTTGTAAATTTTATCTTAAACAGTAAGTAATGCATTTCCAGTCATTATTTCTACTGCTGAAATGTTTCAGTAAACTGCACACACACAATTCAAGTATTTGCAATTACAGAGATTTATGAAACAATTTACAGTTTTTTAAAGCCACTACTAGCCATTAGTAATAGATGATATTTTATAATAAAAATTCTGAGTGGTGGAATTATAAATAATGTGGGGAATATTGGTCTGTGTAATTGTAAAATAAAATCCATTAGTATGGTATGAATTTATTGGAAAGTAGATTTTAAAATAGAACTGTTAAAAAGTGTAATAATTTCATAATTCATTCAGTTATTCCACAACTATCCAGTGGCTATTATATATGAGTCAGTCTGCTGTACATTGAATTTGTGATTAGAGGCAGAGTTTTTTAAGCATTCATTTAACAAGAAATGATGACAAAATAGAAATATAAAATAAGGGAAAATATGTACCTAGTTATCTCTAAAATGTATATTTGTTTTCCTTCAGATATGTCTTGCAATAATGCAGTGGTTAATCTTAGATTTATAGTTAAAGAGATTTAAACTTGTATCCGGGTTTCACTTTCCATCATTGTAACCAGCCTGCCACCATGAGCATATTACTTACCCATTTAAAGTTTGCTTATGTAATTAAAAAATACAGTAATTGTACCTGTTCTAGACTTACTTTGAAAAAGAATTTAAAGGTATGTAGCATGTTGTCAGACACATAACAAGCATTATCTTTTTCCTCACTACTTACCTTTATATTTCATTATAGAGAAGCTGTATACTTTATTGGAGAAAATTGCATATAAACTACAGAATGATGTTCATTTAAAATGTTATATATGTAGGAAAATTAAAATTAGTCTGATAGTCTGATTTTTCTTAATATATCTAAAGCTAAACTGTTTCAGAAGGCAGACTATATACAATGGTACCTTGGTTCACAAATTTAGTTTGTTCCATGATTCTAGTTTGTCACCCACTGTAGAGTTTACAGACAAAAACAAAATATTGCCAAATGCATCTGCTTGTGAACCAGATCATATGGAAACAAAAGCATTTTTGAACCAAGGAACTATTGACATGCCTCTTTTTATTCAATTTAGGCCATTAATTCTAGCCATCAGAATTAACGTGTTTTGTCTGAAGGAAACCTTCTTGAACCAGTTAACCCACAAACACTTTTTGAGGGCCAGGGGTTTAGCTCAGAGGTTGTCACCTGCCTTGCAAGCACAAGGTCCTGAGTTCAATCCCCAGTACCAAAAAACAAAAACAAAAACAAAAACAAAAAAATCCTTTTTTATTTCACATAGTAATATGTTTTGGATAATATTAGCAATTATTATTCTTGGGTTTTGGATAGCACTGATGAAGGAAGGAAAAGAGAGAGGGTCAGAAGGAAGGAGCGAAAGAGAAAAGAGGCTTTTATAGATATTAGATTAATTTTTTATGCACACTGGGATTCAATGGGTTAATTCTTTAAGTGCTTTGTTTGAATTTCAGAATTAAATATCTTTGTTTTATTTCTGCATATTTCTCATCTTGGCTTGCCATAGTATTTGAGGCGAGCTTATTAGGGTCTTAGCACAACAAAATAAGTGCAGAAGGTACTAGTCTCCTACACACATTCTTCCTTTATCAAAAGATCTCCATTTTTTGCTTGTTTGCTTGTTTTTTTAAACACCAGGGTACATTACCTTGAAGCTTCCTGAGATTCTTAATTCTAACTGATATGACATAGACTTGAATAGCACATAGAATGTCTGGGAAATGCCCTTAAAAAAAAAACACATGATTTTCTTTATCTTTTCCTTTGCCTCCTGAATATGGATGTGGTGGCTGGATACCAGAAAGTCATCTTAGGTTTTAAGGAGGGAGATAACTGTGCTAAGAATTTTGAGCAATAGTATACAGGGTGCTGAGCCTAGACTACTGCGGTCAGCCTTTCCAGTCTTGCAGTTTTTCAGGAAAAATACTGTAGTGTTTAATCCACCATTAATTTTATTTACCTGTTTCTTTGTAGCTGAATTTAACCCTAAACATTAAATGTTACAAAAAGAGATTTTTATAAATAGTAGAATATAAATTACATTGCAGTCCGTATTATTTTTCTACATTTCATTCTTGTTAATAACAGCACTCCTGTATATCCTTTGTCTTTACAACTGTCTATTGTTGTGTTTTTCTTTTTTGAGTGTCTGATCACTTTTATAAAATCATATCAACTCTTAACCTTTTTGAAAGCAAGGACTTGTCTTAGGTCAAGATTTAGCATCACCAAGTACAGCAATATAGAAAAACTGGAATTCATTCTTCCCCATGTTCTTATGCAAGCTAAACCCTTCTTTTCCATATAGAATTTTTGTAGCCTTCTTTGAGAATATCAGTTGCTTCACAGAATTTGTATTCATATTACCAAACTCATTCCAACTATTTCATTTTCTCTTATAGATTCTCCTAAGTCTTCTGTCTGTAATTTCCATGATATTTCTTCAACAGACGATGTGTTTAAAAAATAGTTTGTACAAGTTTTGGAAATAAGAGAAAGATATTGTGTTTCTGTGTTTCCCCTTTTTATCAGTTAGGTTGGCTGCATTAACACAACATAACAGATAACCTTCAGGTCTCAGTGTTGATGCTGGATGGCTTCAGTTCTGCTCCACATGTCTGTCATTCTGCTGCAGCAGCTTCCCAGTGCAGGTTCCTTGGTTGGCAGATGGTAGAAGAGCATGAGGACTGAAAAGAAACACACAATGCCTCTTATGGCCTCACCTCACTACTTCTTTCTGTCACCTATGCCTAAGTCCCTGGCCAAAGTCACGGAGCAAAGATAACTACTTATTTCACCAACAGGCACAGCAAAATCACATGGTGAAGGGTGTAGATCTACAGTCCTATTTCAGGAAACTGAAAAATTTCAAGCAGTACTACATTCTGCCGTACCATTCTGAGTGGATGCATTTTCTCTTGATGTGCACTGTGTACACATATGTGCACTCTTGTGACATATGCACAGAATCAGCTGACGTTGACATAAAATTTAGTATAATATATATTTTGAGAGGCTTGAGCTGTATGTTAGAGAATTCTTTATAACTTTTAGAAAGAGACTTCGTATTTTATACTATAATACATGAGTTTTGTCAGTTAACTGAACTACACACTGTGTGTGTTTAACCAACTCTAAATGCCAGGCCTTTCAGTTACTATCCTGAAGGGGACACTAGATTGCTGGAGGAAATTTGCTTTTGCTTCTGATAACTGTTGTCACTTTCTTAGGGTCCAGCTAATCTTACTTAATGGAAAAAATGAAGATAGTTGTTAACTTTATTGCTTTAGATTCTTCCAACTCAGTAATGCTTTGTGAACTGTGCTAAAAATACCCTACTTAAGAGAGTGTAGTTTCTATATATGACTGCAATATACTCTGGTGCCTCTGTGGATATAAAATATTACTGCTCTGTGATAGGTTGCCTCATTGGTTGTTAGGGCTCGGATCAATTATAAATAGGTGCTTAAGCTTTTAAAAATTTAGTGTTCATGCTCCTAAATCAGAGTTTGAGAAACAGAAATACTAATCGTGATGATATGTTGAACCCAACAGTTTTATACTTATGAGGCAGAGGAATATCCACTAATACAGGCCATTATCATTAGCCATTTTCTCACAATTTTAACATCATTCTCTGTAGGAGAGACATTTACTGCTCACGGCATATCTTTCTGCTCCTCTAAGCTTTCTGGTTTCCTTGCAGTGGGATAGAACCACTCACTGGACCTAGACAAAATGCTCTACATTTTACACAAGAAAAATAAATTAATATAATAACTAATTTATGGTCCATGAGTTAATTTTCTCACAGTTTTACAATTTCCTGTGGCAGGAGGTCTGACAATTTCTTTCAGGGAATAAAGATCAAATTATTACAGGTACAACTCAGTAGTTACAATAACTTTAAGCCACAGCAGTCTTGAGTTATCACTCTGAGTCAGATAAATATATTGAGTTTATGACCTCCAGTTACTTTCCTTATCAGTAAAATGGGAATGCCTGTTCTACCACTGGAAAGATTGCAGGGCCTAACTCCGTATAAACTTCATTCCCATTTGACCACTTCCAGTCAGGCTGCAGGAAAATCCAGGGTGGCTGTACTCTGGGTGGTAACACTCTAACTAAAGCCCCATCAACCTCATGTTTCCATCTCCACATGAAGCTTCCGGAAAAACTCACACAGGGAAAGGAGATCTAAAGGGCGGCACACTGACTCTCAAATACTTCACCTAGGCAGCAGCACGTCACTTCTGAGGCCTTCTCTCCTGACTTTGCCTAGAAACAGTCACACTGATAGTTATGAATGACACCCCATCTGCTTCCCTTCCATGAAAGTAGCAGAGTGGCAATTTGCCAAAAAGTGTGCTGATATGTGTAAAGAAATGACTGCCAGCACCCTGTTCAGACATGTCAGAAACTTCTCACTGTGGGAGGGCCAGAGCAGGCTTTCCAAAAACTATTTCCAATTTAGCAGAGCTACATACAAACCATCTTTTCACAGTACTCATGTAACGATTCCCAATCTCCTAAATATAATTGTGATCCAATTCAACTCCCAAACCATTGCTTTGAACTGGTTGAAATGGCAGTGTGCTATGACATGAGGGCCGATGCTCTCCTGCTGAACCATTGCCACAAAGAGCCATTCATGTACTTTATTTCCTAACCCACCTTTTCTCCTAGCACTTTGACACTTACCTAACAAAATAATTACCCCATACATTGATCTTTATTCATCAGATACATGATTGTAAAGTGACCTTCAAAGTGCTAGCTGTGAGGGGCCGGGGATTTAGCTCAGTGGTTTGGTGTCCTGCCTTGCAAGCGCAAGGTCCTGAGTTCAATCCCCGGTACCAAAAAAAAAAACAAATCATCTGAGTTAGCTTTAATACAAGAAATTCAATCACAGCTAGCTTTTTTTTTCTTTTTTTTTTTTTTTTTTTTTTTTTTTTTTTTTTTTGGTACTGGGGATTGAACTCGGGTCCTTGCGCTTGCAAGGCAGGCCACCAAACCACTGAGCTAAATCCCTGGCCCTTTTTTGTGAATTTTTTTTTTTTTAACTCAGATGATTTCTAACTCTGTGTCCCTTACATTTTCGTGGGGGGTAGTGTCTGAGTTTCTTTTACAGGTAATTCACTACTGTGGGATGCTTTATACTATCTCAGAAAACCCCACAGTGAAGCCAGGTTTGTGTGCAAAACTCCTTGTTTGGACTCTCAAGCCTAAAGGAAATTTAAACTTTTTATCAAGGATTCCCATGTGTGGAAATTAAACTGATTACTTTCTTTCCCTTTTTTCCCAAAAAGATATTTATTGAATGTTGTGTAAAGCCCTGAGCCTCTTGTTGAAATAGGTTGGTTCACAGTGAGTAAAGACCTTGGGTGGATCCTCTGAAGCAGTTTTGTGTATTTTTCTTTATAAAAATTATACAATCTCATGAAATAGTCCGAAATATCTTTGACAAACAAAATACTTTTATAGGAGACAGGCAAGCATGGAGATACTACTTTGCTTGTTTAAATAAAACATGATTGTGGTAGAATCCCAGTTATTCCCATTGCAGCTGTTTTATTTTGCTCGTCATATTTTCATCCTATATTTATATATAACATCATTTGCAAAAAACATTAAGCTGAAAAGTCTACTTTTGTACTATTATTTTGAATTTCCTTTTCGAGGAACTAGAAAGAAATTAGAAACTAGAAATAGAAATTTATTTCATGAACTACATAACTATTTTGATATATTAATATCAACATTTATAATTCTGGAAAATTAATCCCAATTTGTTAATGTATGCTATTTTCCTGTGTAGGCATAAGTAAAGTAATTTTAACTTTTCTTAGTCTTTCATTCTTTAATTCTCACATCAATATCCCTGGGTTTGGGTTTTTTGTTTTGTTTTTTGTTTGTTTGTTTTGAGACAGGGTATATATATAGTTCAGGCTGACCTTGAACTCACTATGCAGTATAGGCTGGCCTCAAACTCATAGAAATCCTCCTGCCTCAGCCTCCAGATCACTGGAATTAAAGATACGGGCCACCATACCTGGATCCAATGGGTATTTTCTTTTTCTTTTAAATGTGTATGACAAACCACGTCATTTATTTTTTATTAATTTTATTGGTACACTTTTGATATACATAATGATCACATTCATCATAAGAAATTTGTACCTGTACATGATATATCTTGCTTCTTCTTTTTTTCCACTATCCCCTCCACCTTCAACCCTTCTTCCCCTCCTGATTTACAGAAAAGTTTGCTTCCATTTTTTTCATTCTAGTCTCTATTTTTCCTTTTCCTTTCCTTCCCTTCTCCTACCTCTTCTTGCTCCTCTTCCCATGTGAACATGTTCTTCTACTTCCCAATATCTGACATCAGCTTTGGTCCTTATCTACCCTTTCGGTTTCTCAAACAGGAGAAACAATGTGGTATTTAAACATGTATGTCTGATTTATTTCACTTCAAAGTGTGGTCTCAAGGTACATCCATTTACCTAGAAATGGGTATTTTGAAGAACATAATTTTTATATGGATGTGAAAGCGTCTTCAGAGTCAGAAGCCTCATTGTGTGTTTAGTGTGGCTTAACTCGTGTGAAAAGAAACTCAGTTACTTACATTTTATGATGTTTCATTTGTGCAGTAGTCTATTCAAACTCTTTTTGTCAAGTGGTGAACTGAAAAATGTTATCAAACATTTTGGGTTTTCTCTTGAAACAACAGTATTTTCTTAGATTAAAATATGGTAATGTCACAGTGTTTGTGATAAGTTCCTATTAGTCAAATCATAGAATCATTAGAATATTGTTTGGTTCTTAGAAGTTAATTTACTTCTAGCTGATAAAGTATTCTTCGCTGATTAGCATCTGTCTTTGGGGAGCAAAGAAAAAGCTCATAGCTTCCCAACAGAAACTGTTCCCATTTGAATGAATATGATACCAGAGGTTCCTTTCCATTGTGCTAAAAAAAAACAAACAAACAAAAAACCTCCCTCAGAGTTTCCTCCTATTAGTATTATTACCTTCTAATACAACAGAGCATAATATCCCTCCTTGGACGTTATAGCCTTCAAGTTTAGAAAGCAGACTGCCCTTCTATTATCTTTAGCTCTCAAATGTTTTGTTTTATTTTATACTTCTGTGTGGAAGCCATAATCTCATTCAAGACAGTCCCAGGATGCTTGTTTTCCAATAATAAGTATTAGCGGCGACTCCTTTTTTCAAAAAAATTTCTTAATTGGGCAATAAATTCTGTAGTCATCTTTTGTCTCTGTAATAGAGCCTACCAATTTTTTACTGCAGAATTATAGATCTCAAGGGTCCGCTATGAGAAAAGAGAAAGAATTTGTATGCATATCATTCTTTCTCAAGAACCTCAAAGAACATTAGTCAGAATTGTTGGAAGGAAACACTTTACTTTGTTTATCCTATTGCCTCCCAAATTTATTTAAGCATAGAAATTCCTATTGTTCTGAGTATTACAATTTGGAATTCTCTTTTAGAAAACTAGCTGAAGAAAGATATGACTTCATTTAGAATTATTATAATTGTAAGACAAAGGTAGAAAGACAACTCTTCATGTTTTCCATACTGGCTCTCTCTGTCTCTCTAAGAATGATCGAATTAGAGTGGATTCAAAGGCCCAAGAAATTGGAAAAAATCTTAGGCAGTCATCTTAAAGAAGCCCCTCATCGTACTTCTCCAGTGCTGGTAACTTGTGATGACTTATAATCAGCTGGACTTTAAGACGGAAGAAGTCTTTGCGTATTTATGAGCCTAGTAGGCTGAAAGGCATTTTGTGAATAGTAGTGAGAAGAGCCTAATAGTTAGGGATTTAAGGGAAGTTGAGAGGCAATCAGAAAAGTATAATGCCAGAGACAGATCTCCATGGAAACTGTTTTGATGACCCCAGCTAGCACTGATTTCATCAGTGCTCTTATGTGCAGGAACACATTGTCCCAGGAAGCAAGTGTGACATTTACCTGTTGTCTCGTATGCAGTGAACTATGGATCTTCTAGAGTAACCAAAACATAAAAATGGGAAAGAGACTTCTAGATCCAATAAGAGTTAAAATCATTATCTTTTAAACTTCACTAATTTAACTTTGCCTGTCAATTAGATACATTAGATTTAATTGTGATGTCATTTATAATTAAGGAAAAGACCAATACAAATACTCTTCAATGTGCATTACCATTTTAAGGCATGGACAGCCATGTAGAGTCAATTTTAAAGTGATTTGCTGAAGATTACATTTTTAATTCTCTTTCAACTGCACTAATACAAATCACTTTGGCATTGCAACTCTGATTTGCATAATGACAGAGGATGACAAGATCAATTATCATTTTTAACTGCTGAATTTTCTGGCATTATGCTTGTCATCACATCTGTGTGACACCCTTTCCAAAGCCTTGGGGACATTGGACATGTGTATTTTCTAAATAAACACCTCCCTGAGCAATGATGTAGTGATTTTTTGTTTACAGTGTAGAAAAAAATTCCAGAACACTATAATTGGTTAAACAATATTTTGAAGATTAACAGGTAAGTGTACAAAGATGTCTTAAAGCATTTTCTATAAAATTGATACACATATTTTTTCCCTTAAACATTTTATTTGCATGCACTGCCCTCTGCCTGCAAAACTCAAGAAAAAAATTTCTGCCATGAATCGTCTAGGAATAAGAACAGGCTGTCATAAATATTTATGTTCTGTAACTTAGTGGACTTTTCTTTCTAGAGTAAAAGAGACTATTTTCAATCTAAGAATAAGTTATGTTTCTAAAGATCAGTTATGACTAGGATTTTTAGGATGTGCAACATATTCTGTCATAAAAATAGTTACATGAATAGTAATCAGATTCTCAGCAGTTTTATCAATTTCCTGCCTTGGTTCTTGATGGTGAGAAGAGCAAGAAGGGGAGACTATTGAAATAGTGAAATTAGAATACCCAGGATTAGCCAGGGCTTATTATTTTTGAGAGCTGGGGGTCATGGGATTTATGCTGGGGTCAAAGGACAAAAATGCTCAGAGGAAAAATTTAACCCTTTCACTTCTTTTTTCCCCTTTCCTTCCATTCCTCAGTGACCCCCTCAAGTGAGGCATTACAGTACCTCTTGGTCAGGCTCCCATAATTACAGCAACACAAAGAGTGAGTAAGGCATGTTAACATCTAGATTTTAATTTAGTCTGTCTGGGAGCCAAATATCTATGTTTTTAACCATGCTTCCACTTTCAAGAATATCTTCTGGAAGGATATGAACCTAAGACCAAAATATTTGACCTAGCTAACTCTCAGCATTCCCTGGGAAACCTTTACTGTTCATTTTTCCTGCACCCCTCACTTTCTGGGTGTGTGACAGCCTGTATATTTGCCTGTCACCACAGTCTAGTGAGAAAACCAATAATCAGAATCTCTTTTCTCCTCTTTAAAAATCGTACATCATGCTGGGCATGGTGGCAAATGCCTGTAATCCCAGCACTCAGGAGGCTGAGGCAGGAGGATAATCACAGAGAGTTTGAGGCCAGTCTGGGCCACATAGTGAGTTCCAGGCCAGCCTCAACTAGAAAGGGAGAACCTGCCTCAAAAAGTAAAAAAGTAAAAAAATAAAAATCCTGTTTTGTGAACTTGACTAAGGAAAAAGAAATGCAAAAGTATTACATATATTCACATAAGTTAGGTTATAAAAATAATAAGTTAAAGTATTGACTTTTCATGGCTCTTAAAGTATTTTCACTTTTGTTGCATTTGATCTTCACAGGAAGAGGGGGTGGGTCTTATAATTTGTTAGTTAAGGAAACTGAAGTCATAATAATGAAAGATATTTCATTTTTCTTCAAGCAATACCTGTTACCCTAATGTATCATCAACCACAGCAAATCTTCCTTAGTATGAATGAATAAGTATGAATAAATATCTTTTCTCTGAGCGAGTGATGCTTCTTGAGTCAAAAGATTACCCAGAGACTGTCTGGCTTGACTATATGTTCCTCTGTGGGAAAATCCTCTTACATTATTCAAAATAGTTAAAATGTCTTCCCTTCTTAAAATTCTAGATCTAAAATGTCTTCATCAAAGTCCCACTGTACAATCAGCAAGGACAGGAAGAATCAGAAACTCCACTGAGGGAGGCAGTGGCAATTCCTGTGTCTAATTAAGTTCTTGTTTGTTGCTCTGCCTGTCTTCCCATTTTTTACATGTTTTAATGTTTGCATAGTTTATGGCTCAGCTCTGAGCAGGGCCAGACTTAGGCATGGTGAAGTAGACAATCTTCCATTTATTCAACCTATCCTTACATGTGCAAGGCAGTGCTTCCGACATGAAGGCAGCAAAGGTGACCCCTGCTCTTGCTCACTAGGTGTTTCATCTAGAGGGAGAGAGACAGACAGATAGCCAGACCAATATATATAGACATGCACAGACGCACACACACGCATGTACACACACACACACACACACACAATCCAACTAAATTAGAAGGCTGTGACTATGCTTAAGGTCAGATTTGATAGATAGAATAGGACTTTTTTAGTTTAATCAGTGAAGAAAGGGTCCTAGGGATGTGAACAATATAAACACAAGTTCCAGAAAGGACAGGTAGTATAGTAAGCACTGCCTGAGGATCCAGGCCAAAGATGCAGATAGCCTGAGATGGAGATAAGATTTTTATTCCCCAGGCAAGAGAACATAGTTGAAGACATTTCAGCTGGGAAGTTAGAAGGATTACTGACTATGACTTAGGAGAGAGGAATAAAGGCAAACATGAAAGCCTGCAGGAAGATCAAGGAAAGGGGACATAGTGAGGAAGAGGAAGTCATAATAGACCTTTACAGCATATAAACTCTAGAACCTGATTTGACTAATGGGTAGAGAGATGGGTGTACAGACGGATAGATGGATGGATTGTAAAAGATGAATTAAAGCTGACTCCTGACTTACTGTTTTCACCTTGAAGACAGGGAACACTATTCACCAAATATACTTAAGGGGAACATTTTTGAGGAAGTCATCACAACAAATTTTCATCAAATAATGTAGGGACAGATTAGAGGGATATAGACAAGACAACACAGGACAAGACCCCAATGGTTGGCACTGCAAAAAATCGTCACATACTTATCTGCAGCTAATGATTATAGAATTATCATATGCCTATCTTTGGCTGACAGTTGTAAAATCATGACATTTATCTGTGTACCATTTGCCTAAGAAATATACCCTACTGTATGCCTGAAAGAGGTACTCCTGTTAAAGTGTTACTCTCATGCTTAAGAAATCCCCAACTGACCTTGTCCCCTTCTCAGAAACAGAGGATAAAACCCTGATTGGCCTAGATTGCACCAATGAAACAGTTATTTTTGGAAACCAGCTTACCCCTATAAGTATAAAGTCCATTCCAAACTCACTCTGCTGCCAAGATAGTTTTTCTGCTTTCTCTACATTTGCCACACTGTAAATAAACTTTCACTTTATACCATATCAGTTTTGACTCCCCCATTTTCCAAGACCACCGCTTCTTCATTCTCCACCTGAGCGAAGGCACAAACCCAAAGAGAGGTGAAGGGTCATTAAGGGAGACCCATACCTACCTCCTTCAGAGGTTCCCTGGCAGACACAACAGTAAGACTTAATGTCATTCAGTTTTCCTGTAGAATATTGTAGAAAAAGGTAATATTCATTGTAATCCATGCATTAAAATGCAGTAATTATTTAATAATTATCTTTTAATCATTCAAAAACTATCAGAGGAATAAACATTTTTGCTGATCTCCCTTCAAGAGGTAATTTCCTTGAAAATTACAGAGAAATTGAGATTATGTGGTACATTCATTTTAGGTAGATTCTGACACAAACTTTTATAGATACTGAATAGAAAGTGAAAGATTTAGAGGACACATCTGGCAATCAAACTGATAATTATGCCAGCTCATATATTTTTTACTGACCTTCTGTACCTTGCATATTTCCCTTAACTCTTGCAATTTCTTGAAAATGCCCAAGTATTTTAGAGCTTAATTATATGAAATGCAGTTTGAATAGAAAAACTTTACTTGAAATATTTTATATTCTGAGTATACCAAATCCTTAATTTGTGTATTGAATTCTAATTTTATTTTCTAAAAAAGTGCCCATTAGGCTTAAATCAGGCCAAACTGAACTGATGGTTGGATTTAGAAAGTAAGACAAAAATAAATTTTCACATTGGTTAAGAATACCAAGTTGAAATTATAATTGAAGACATCTCACAGAAAATTTAAAATAATAATAAAATGTAGTGTCTGTGTAGTGTGGGGAATTAGACGATGTTGGATCATTGAATGAACAGTGGGGTAAATTTAAATGAAAATTTTTACATGTATTTATCTCTGACTAAGGAAATTACTAACTTTTTCTGTCAGGGAGCTATTCTTACTTTTCATTTGCAGTTTAGCATGGATTCCTGGCCAACCGCTGCATAGAAGTTCTGTGCTATGTACCATAATGTGGAAGATAACATAAGAGTTGCTGTTGATAGAACCTATAGACCAGTAAAGGAAGCAGATATTTAAAGAAGTAAATTATATATCTCCAGATAAGTCTGTCATTGATAGAAATGGGTCCAAGCTAAACAAAGTCAAAAAAGGAAGGAATTAACAGTAGGAGAGAGGAAGTAAAGGTTCTCAGCAGAGGGAGCAATGGAGGAGAGTTGTGATGGCCAGTGGGGATATTTCAGATACGCAGCTCAGCATGGCAGTGGTACAGGGGGACAGCAGTGCAGGAGACTTCAGTCTTGCCAAATTCAGTCTCTACTGCTGGAGACACTGGTTCCATTATTCTGAGGGAGAAACGAAGGACCCACATTTTTTTTTCAGCTTTAATTGAGTTTATTGGTACATTTTAGGGATACAGTACAGTTACATTCATTGTTGGGATCTTGTACCTCTACATGACAAGTCTTGATTCTCATTTTTTTTAAAGCATCCTAGATGATTCTTAGGCTGACTGCAGTCTAGCTTAATATAGTAGCTCTTAAATTTTAGATTCGTGAAGTAAAGATTGTTTTACTTATCACTGTTTCTGTGCACGCTACTTGACACATGGTAGGTGATCAATAAATGTATGTTTAAGAATGAGATAACTGGTTAATATTCATTTGAATTATAAGAGCTAATTCCTGCTCTATTTCTTAAGTACCTTTTTTTCCTTTGGCTTTAAGTACATGATTTCACTATTGCCCCTTTCTACCTAGAGAAAGCAGGAGGATTAACTTGCATCATACAGATTCAGAAAGGAAGTCTTTTGTGGAAAAGTACTAGGTTGTTTTAGCACAAGAAAAGGTAGACCACTGATCTATTTTTTTATCTTGTCTGGTTCAAAAACTTATAATAAAGATACAAGAAGTCTATGAAAGTACTGTGAACTTCTAAAAATATATAGTGCTCATTCTTCATGCTCTAATTAGCTTTAGCACAGATAATCTGATACTATAGTTTTAGGAGTATAGATATGCAAAAGACATGACCCCGCCCTTCAATGAACTCACTGCCTGGAACTATAAACAAATAAGCAAAGCTCATCACTCTCATGAAGACAAGTGCTAGGAATTCATCTTAGTGCTGAGCACTGGGCCAAACATCTTCCCTGTGTTACATCTTATGTAATCTTAATAGCTTTACAGCACAGATGATCAAACTAGGGCTTAGGAGGAAAGTGACTACATACTTGCAAGGAATGAAAGTAGAATTTGATCTCAAATCTGTAAAACTTCAGTCACAAATGCATTGTTTTAGAAGATACTTCCTAAGCATACTGTCCTTTTCTTATGTTTGGTTTCATTTTTTCCTGCTCACATAATCCTGAAATATGTATATATCAGTATATGGCACAGACATCTTAAATTCCATCAAAAATGAAGTTCAGAACTGAACGACACTGAAGACCCCTACAGATAGGTTCCAGTTTCCTGCCCAGTATATAATGCAGGCCTGAGGAACAAAAAATACACTAAAGACATAACTAAGAGAGACAGAAAGTGGGGTGCCAATACAGCCAGTGCCAGTGCAACTGACAAAGGCCCTGGTTAGTCCAAGCCACTGATTTTTACTGGTAATCAACTGGGGTAAAAGCAAGCTACATGCAAGGGCAGGACTATGTGAGAGGATACGTAGTCATGAAATTAAGGTAAGCAAGGCTCATGAAGGGTAAGACAAAACATTCTCAAATTAGGAACAAAATAGACAAAATATCTGGCTGTAGTTAGGACATTGTCTTTCTAGTTAGTTGTGGAAACAGAATTTGGGTGCAAGTTACAAGCACATAGACTTCAGCCAGACTTCTATAAAAAAGCCAGTTGTGGGGTTAACTCTTTACAGCCTGTTTTGGGCATGATCAATGTTGCAATCTCCTGCAGAAAAGCATATCCCATAGGAAATAGAGTACCAGTGTTGTGTTAACATACTATCTGATTACACAAGTCAATTAACACCCTTATATACAATATCCTAACTTATTTCATGCTGAAAAATCAATGTTTTGCCAATTCTTAGAGGATTTTAAGAAAATCATTAGATTTTATCCATAGATTATATTCATTTCCTTTGAAAAAATGTATAACAATTCAGCATAATGATTTTATTAATATAAAATATTTTACGTGTGTAAATATCAATTTTACTTTAAAACATGAAAGTATATGTTGTGATCAGAAATAAAACCAAATGGAAACAGTATATTTCATTGCATATGTAGCAAGTGATATATAGGATTGTATTAAAAGTACCCACAGTTTTTTTAAAAAGTCACTTTAAAATCCTTGTCACTAACATAAAAAGCAAACAGCTGTTCTTAGCTAACTGAGTTAATGATTTCACTGATGTAGTAGTTCTGTGTGAATATTTGTTGGAAATTTTTTGAGTCCTAAACCACTTGAGATTATTTCCATTCATCTGAAATGATCTAGATTTGATTTATTCATTTAGGATCTATGGCTCAGAATACTAGTGCAACTTGTAGAATTAACTGCTTGGATGTTCTCAAATTCAGTCTAATAATTTTCTTAGTCATACTTTCTCATGTACACTTTATTGTGGCAGACCCAAACATGCCAATTCTGAGTTCCAAAGGGGCATTATTTGTAGGTAGATTTAAAAGTTAGTTATCCATTACCTGTGCATTTGTTCCTGTGAATTTATAGATATTTATTTAATAAGGAATATAAATTTACCAGTGTTTGGATGAATGTACACTCAATAAAAAAGCCCTCAAAGTTGAATATAAATGTGTGCTATATCTGTCATATCTTAAGCTTTTTAATATCTAAGAGCACAATGAATTTTATTTTATTGATATATGTCAAGGCTTAGGCAAAATTTAATTTTCTTGATGTCAATACCTTTTGTTGATCTATGTTGAGATAAAATTTACTATGCTTGGAAAACTCCTGATAATTTAATTGTGCTCATAAATTCTTAGACTTTTTTTGTATAAACATATATGAAATCATATTTCTGAGACATGTCTTTACTAATGACAGCTGAAATGCATGAATTCAAGTCCATTATTAGGAAGCTTGGTTTTTTTTTGAAAGATGCTTTTAGGAATACCCTTTATTAAAAATCCTGTGGCCTCATTGTTGTGCTGTTAATCACATTTTTACTCAAACATTTGAAAATATTTTTTTTTCTTTAAGCAGGTATCTGAGCAAGCAAACTCTAAATCAAGCTATGTATCTGTGCCCTAAATCAAGATCAAAAGCTATTTTACTGCTCTAATAAATTATACCACTATATTTGAAGAATCAAGGAAAAGATAACCTGTATAAAAAATCACAAGGGCCAGGGATTTAGTTCAGTGGTTCGGTGGCCTGCCTTGCAAGCTCAAGGACCGGAGTTCAATCCCCGGTAACCAAAAAAAAAAAAAAAAAAAAAAAAAAAAAAAAAAAAATCACAAGATTGCTTGAACATAAATCTACCATATCTGAGCCAAGCAATCCGTATTATCCAGTATTTTCAGAAATACTATTCTTTGTCCTACAATCAGAAACTATGACAAAGTGATCTAGAAAGACAGAAGCCTATGGTAGATTCTTCAATAAATTCTTTTCCTAGATAGATTTCAGATTTGTTCATATATTGTATCCCTTTCCTTTCAGAAGCCATAGTCTGAGTTGCAATTTGTGGCTTTATTTTTTTAAAGAATTTAATTAATATTTTAAATATAATGCAGTATACTATGTTATTGATCTTGCATTATTTATGTTAAGATTCTCGTTAATCATAAAGGTCTTGCAAAGTGCACGGCAGGGAGAGTGGGTTAAATTTCTTCTTTGTATTTAATTTCATTAACTCAGGTCACAGTAGCAGCAAAACTGAAGGAAAATACATTGGGCTTTCTGTGTTTTGTTTATAGATGTGAAAAAGTTAATGTATAGGTTCAAAACAAGTCAATCAGGTTTAGAAATATCACATTAAATTTTTATCAAATAAATGCTAACTTACCTCAAGAATAAAACCTACTTATAAGAGATGAAGAATGACTGACCTGATTGTTTTCAATGAAAAAAAATTTTGAGTACTTCTTAGATGAAAATATCTTGGACAATGAAGACTTTTTTTTAAAGTGACTATTATTAGTTCTCACAGCTAGTTTATAATCTCTTAAAGGGGCAGGGTACATTTTGTTTATTTTGTCAAACTATTTCTTCTCCCTAAGGCACAATTCTGCTGCGTTTTGTGGCACATGCCTGTGATCCTAGCAGTCTGGAAGACTGAGGCAGGATGGTCACAGGTTTGAGTCCAGCTGAGGAAATTTAGAGGATTGCAAGTTCAATTCCAGCTGGCAAAACGTAGTGATTTAGTATGACTGTCTCAAAAAGAGGGACTGGACCTAGGGTTGTAGCTCAGTGTGGAGGTCCTGGGTTTAATCTCCAGTATCACTAAAAAAAAAAAAAAATGTACCCTCCTGTATTTTTAAAAACACAGCAAGGTCAAACATAAATCTCCACTCCTTGAGTGTGGGCTACAAATACATAGTAAATTCATTCCTCACAGTGCAGTACTGGAAAGGAAGAGTCAATTCACAGCTGAGGAACGCGACAGACATTGACATTGACTCGCCAGGTAACGGGAAGCATTGGTGAGTGAGGTGTGGTCTGCATCCTTGATATGGCATCATGAGAATGTTTTGAACCTAGACATTAATACCTTTACCTCTTTGGCCTTTTTTAGTGTCAGCCTAATCACGAGGAAAGTCAGATGATCCCAGTTGAGGAACAATCTATAAAATATCTCTCCAGAACTTCTCAAAACTGTCATGATCACCAAAGCCAAAGGAAGTCAGAGAAACTGTCATAGTCCAGAGGCACCTAAGCACACCCAACAACTACGTTCAGACCAATACCTTATGTGAGACCCCAGAGCAGAAAAAAGATACTAGGTGAAAGCTAAGGAAATATAAATAAAATATGGAGTTGAGTTAATAATAATGTGTCAACATTCGTTCATTAATTGTGATTATTATACCATTGTAAATATAAGATGTTAATAAATGATTTTGGAGTATATTGGAACGCTCAGTACTATCTTTATTATTTTTTATAAAACTAAAACTCAAAAATATACTAAAAGTCTGGAAAGTTGTGCATGGGAGGTTTGCATCACAAGCATTAGATATTTAAAGAAATTATATTTGTATAGGCTTGATTAGGTTTTCTCTCCTTTTTACGGAGATGTGTCTAATTCCAGCTCTTCAGAATTAGTATTCTGTATAATGTGACCAGCATCTTCAGATGGTGATGTTACAATTTCTGAGCTTTGGATTATCTAGATTTATGTTTCAAAACAAAGAAGTAGTCTGGGCATTTAGCTCAGTGGTTCCGCCGCCTGCCTTGCAAGCACAAAGTCTTGAGTTCAATCCCCAGTACCCCCCAAAAAAAAAGACAAAGAAGTAAAATCTTAGGGCTCAACTCAATTGTCATGTGATCTCAGGTATTAGCTTTTCTGTCCTTCTGTTGTACATAAAGAAATGGGGTAATTTGCACGTTGTAAGGCAATATATTTTTCTAGAATACAATGTTTAATACTTTAAGTCTAAGTAACTGCTATGATTCAATTCCACATACATTAATTCTACTATCATCTATTAAACATCTGCTCCAGGCTATTGATTGGGCTAGATGCTGAGATAAAAGGATGGCATACTCCTGGTTTACCAAGCTCAACTAGAGGTGGAAGCCAAACAAATTGTTTTATAAAGTCCCCCTAAAATAGGCAAGTTAACCATTATAGCTGCCCAAGGTGGGGGCATAACAGGTGACAGACTCGTGGCCTTTTATTTCTCGTCAGAGCATTCACTAATTCAATAAATACTTAAAGAATGACTTGCTGTGTAATTGAGAGTGTTCTAGTCACTTGGGTTCCATCAGTGAACAACCAGTTCAATAACACTATGAAATGCTTCCCTATCTTGAGCTGAAATCTGAATTTCTATAGCTCTTGTTTTAACAGAAAGTCTTTCTCATATTTGAGGATAGCTATTATGCTCTAATTCTTGTCTTTATTCTCAGAAAATGCTGTTTTCTAACGAAACTTTCCCTTCATTCTAATCTTCTGACCATGATTCCAATTCAGTTCCATCCTATTTAGGATGGCAGTGTAGTTTCTAAAAGTCAAGAGAATGAGGGCCAAATTCTGGTTCTATCACACAATAGCTGTGATCCTTGCATACATCCTGTGATCACACTGAGCCTTTTTTATCATCTATGAGACTTCTTTTATATAATTACTGTAAATTAGAGATAGTTTATATAAAATGGCTAACCAGGGACTGGGCAAATAGTCCAAAAATAGTCGTTCAGTATAAGCTGACTAATCTCCTCTTATTAATTATTTTGTGAAGTTAAGTCTGTCCTCTTGTGCTTGTACTGTTGGATTTTTGGACATAGATACCAATATTTGCTTCTTTCACATAATTTTTTTCCTCATTGAGTTTATTGTTACATTTTAGGTATACAGTACAGTTACATTCATCATTGGGATCTTGTACCTTTACATGACAGGTCTTGGTTCTCATTTTTTCCCCATACCCCTGCCCTCCCTTCACCACCTCCTCCCCTCCCCATTTACAAACACTTTATTTCCATCTTTTCATTTTCTCTTATTCTTTTCCCTTATTCCCTTTCCTCTACCCTTGCCACTTTCCCTACATCTTTAGCCCTCTTCTTCCTATTTCACATTGTCAATTATCTCATTAGGATCTTATTTACTATTATAGTTTTTCACACCAGAGGAACTAGTCGGTATTTACACATGTGACTTATTTGTTTCACTTAGGAGTATATTCTCAACATGTATCCATTTTCCTATGAATGAATTTAATTTCTCATTCTCACATTATTTTTAATATGTTTGCAATCTTTATCCTTAAGAAATCCTTAAGGCAGATGTATTGTCTTGGATTCTCAGCCCTTTCTCAGGAAAAATAACACCACTCTTTTGACACTCGTATTACCTGTATGTTATATAACATGTACCGCCAGATAAATCAAACAATGAAATGCATGCAGATATACTTACACAATCTCTTGCAGCTCTGTTCAGATTTTTCCTCAAAAAGGTGAAAAGGAGCTATGACTAAGAGTTGAAATTTAGCCAGTCCATTATGCTGCCTATTAAATTCATTTGGAATCCTGAATCTGTTTATCACCATTATAAGAGCATGTTCTCTTTATAAATATACTTTTAAAATCCTCCTTACAATCACTAAATGCAAATGGTTTGCTTCTCATACATTTCTGAGCAGATCCTCATGTATTTGTTTGTATTCATTTAAAAAGTTATTTTTCCTTGAATATGATTACCAAACACTTGGGTAAGCACTATCATTTGTTTCAAAATATTTTGAATATTTTCTGTGCTGTACCATAAGTACACAGGGAGCTATTTTCTTATATTTCATTCTATTCTTACTCATAAAGACATGCTATTTCATTTTATATGAATTTACTTCTGGTTATGAAATTTCCATTGTATGGTAATATTATGAGCGTATCAGAGATTTTACAATTTATGTTTATAAATTGTTGAAATGGTTGAAAATACTGACAAAAAAATGTTTTCACAAAAATATCATTTTTAGCCAGTAGAGGGAGTCAACTACAACTAAAAGTTTAAGACAGGTATTCAAAGAAAAAGTAAATATAGATTTTAATTTGTGAATTTTAAAATGTATAAGCACATAATTTTTAAGTATATACACATAACTAAAACATAAATACAACCTAACTTTTTATATTTTCATTGTGGAAAGACCATAATTTTGTATTTTCATTGTGTAGACATGCTTGTGTTCATCTGCAAGATATACTGTTTTAATTTTCTTTTCATATGAAGTATAAAAAGGATATGAGCATTATATGAAGACAAGCATATGTTTATTTTCAAGAGTTATATAAAAAGTAACTTCTCTTAATATTGTATGAAAGTAAAAATATTATAGGCCTAAAACATATTCATATCCAGCTGTACCTTTAAACCTGTGATTCATCATTTCAAAGGAATTTTTAAACTGATACAAAAATCTTAAGATGAAAAATATAATTTTAATTTTCCATAGAAATTAGTTATCGATCCCCTGCAGGCCCTGCATTGCAAGCACAGGCTACTCCAGAAAGCACCTGTCAAGTGCCCTGCTAAGGGGACAGCCAGCAGCTCAGTGGTGTTTTCCCACTCCCTCTGCTCCTCTCCGCTCTCTCTGTCCCTTATTACATTACAGTTAGTCTCAATGACTAATCAGGGAGTTCATTAGCAAATCTGGTTATCGGGAAGGTCTAGGGTCTTATCTTTGATTCTGTGTCAAAAATCTATCTGTTTCATATGCTTGTGCAAAGTGACACTATTAAATGTCTGCCCCTCTTATCTCTGCTGTGGTTGAGTCCACCCCAGGCAGAAGCTGATCTGTTTGACAAGCTCTGTACTTGTGATAGCTAATGTGTTAAGTTTTGGAGGGAAGAAGACAATTTTACATAGTCTGAGAGTCACTGAGGGGTGGGTTTATTTTCTAAATTGTCAGTGGGATACACTGAATTATTATTGGTCTGCATAGGCCTGAATTAAGAAAATAAAGCATTACAAGTTAAATTCTCCTAATAGAACTTAAGAATTAACTAATAAAACATAACTTTGGCATTGCAAAATTTTAGCATTGCTTTAAATTAACAGCTATTCTCCTGCTGGGTATCCTTCCAAAAGAATTAAAAGAATCATGCCGCAGTGACATATGCTTACCCATGTTTAGAGCAGCAAAGTTTGCAATAGCTAAAACTTGGAAACAGCCCAAGTACCCCTCGCTGGATTCTATAAAATGTACTATTACTCAGCTATAAAGAATGAGAAATTAGAATCATTTATAGCTAAACGGATGCACATTGAGGCCATACTCAAGTGTAATAAATAGGGCTCACATGAGTAAATAACAAATAGTTTCCCTGGTCTTAAAATCTAAAAGTGTAAATAAGGTTCAAATTGTATAACTGATAATGTGAAATAGGAAGAAAGGGGCTAAAGGAGTAAGGGAAGGGTAGGGGAAAGGAAGGAAGGGAAAATAAAAGATATGAGAAAAGGAAAAAATGGAAACAAAGGCTTTGTAAATAGGGGAGGGTGGAGGGGGTGAAGAGAAGGTAGGGGTATGGGGAAAAAATGAGAACTAAGACCTGTCATGTAAAGGTACAAGATCCCAATGATGAATGTAACTGTGCTGTACACCTAAAATGTACCAATAAACTTAATAAATATAAAAAAGCCATGTTACATATCCTAACTTGTTAGATATATTAAAATTTAAACATAAAATTTTAGACAGAAGTTAATTTTTTCCTTCCTTCCTTTCTGTTTTCTCAATTTCTTGATTAATATGCCACATGTGGTTCGAGGAGCTGTGTCCAATTCTATCAAGTACTGGTGCAAAACAAAAGGATTATGAGCAGCTTCATTAAATTATTCCTAACATGTGCATACTTTGTGCATGCTGTGTGTCTTCAAAGACAATCCACTTCTCGGGGCCATGGTGACTTTATAAACCATTTAACTTCAGATATTAAAATCCAGTAACAGGGTAGGACCAGGGATTTAGCTCAGTGATGCCACCACCTGCCTTGAAAGTGCAAGGTCCAGAGTTCGATCTCTGGTACCACCACCAACAACAACAAAAAAACCCTGTAACACAGGGTATTTTTGAAAGGGGGCCCTTTTAGACTATGAGCAGCGTTATTAGACTTGGGACTATTGTGCAAATATCCATTCCCTCTATTTCTTCTAACATATTGTCAATAACCTCTCCCAGACAGAATGGACACTCAGTTAACATCCCCACTTGCACAAAAACTTAACTCTTTTTAAAAGAAGAGTTACTTGAAGTGCTTAAAATGAGTAAGACCTAAATAGACCAGGGCAAGTTTTTGAAATCTTTTTCTTTTATATAAGTGATTGGCTCAAGCAGTAAAATCATAAAGCCTACTGCTGCTACTCAAAGGAGAAAAATTATGTTTACTATTTTTCATCAGACAGTAGGAACTGAATGTAGCCACCATTTTATTTATCATCTCAATAGATGCAGAAAAAGCGCCAAGATCCAACAGCCATTCATAATAAAAACCCTACAGAAAATTGGAACAGATGGTCTTTATCTTAGCCTGATAAAAGCCATCTATGACAAACCAACAGTCAACATCATACTAAATGGTCAAAAACTGAAATCCTTCATGCTAAAATTAGAAACAAGACAATCACCACACCTGTTCCATATAATTCTGGAAACATTAGCCAAAGCAGTTAGACAAGAGAAAGAAATAAAAGGAATAAAGATAGAAAATTTAGAAGTTAAATGGTCAATATTTACAGATGGCATGATACTTTATGTAGAAGACCCCAAGAACTCTACCAGATGTCTTCTAGACTTAATAACCAAATTTGGTAGAGTAGCTGGACACAAGGCCAACACACAAAAATCGAAAGCCTTCCTGTGCATGAAGAGACTCACTGAGGGAGGAGCTGGAGAAACAACTCCTTTCACAATAGCATTATTTTCATTCTTTATGTACACCTTAAGAGATATGGAGGCACAAAATGATAGAGAAATAAAGAGCATTCATTTGAACTGGGAGACATAAATTTGCAACTTGGAAGATATAAATTTCAAGCAGTACCGAATAGTTTCTCTGGTGTGAAAAACTATAACAGTACATAAGATCCTAATGAGATAATTGACAATGTGAAATAGGAAGAAAGGGGCTTAAGGTGTAGGGAAAGTGGGAAGGGTGGGGAAAGGTAATAAGGGAAAAGAAAAAAATAGGAGAAAATGAAAAAATTGAAATAAAATGTTTGTAAATGAGGAGGGGGGAGGGGGTGGAGGGAGGGCAGGGACAAGGGGGAAAAATGAGAACCAAGACCTGTCATGTAAAGGTACAAGATCCCAGTAATGAATGTAACTGTATTGTATACCTAGATTTTACCAATAAACTCAATTAAAACAAAAACAAATTCAAGTGGGACAACATGTGCTTCAAACAGGTTTTGAAGATAAAAACTGCAAGTGAGAAAGGGGATCACATCAGTTGTTTCTCAAGAATTTAGGGCCGGGCGTGGTGGCGCTCGCCTGTAATCCCAGCACTCGGGAGGCTGAGGCAGGAGAATCAGTGTGAGTTCGAGACCAGCCTGGGCTACATAGTGAGTTCCAGGTCAATCTCCACTACATAGTGAGACCCTGTCTCAAGGAAAACAAACAAATAAAAAATTTAGATTGGTGTGGGTAGGGTAACAAGCCATGTTGTAAGGAAGGGAATGGCTGATTTACTCTATCTATCTATCTATCTATCTATCTACCTATCATCTATTGGTCTACCCATCCATCCATCCTTCCACCCTTTGGTTCATCCAGCCCCCGACCCATTATCTATCAGTTCTTAGAAAGGAGGAGGGAAAGGAGAAGAACAAAGAACACTTGGGAAAGGACCCTGGTGGCTTTCTTTAGCCTCTAATTAGCCTCTAATTCTTCCCGCTAATGAAAACTATACTGCTCACCATGTAAACAGGATATAGAAAGTTGCAAAGGATCAAAAGATTATTTGAAAGTAAGTGTGATTAAAACATGGTCTCAAGGGGCTGGGGATTCAGCTCGGTGTGTCACCGCCTGCCTCACAAACACAAGGTCCCAAATTCAATCCCCAGTACCAAAAAAAAAAAAAAAAAGATCTCTCTTGTCCTTCTAGCCTAATATTTTGGAATGCCTCAGTCTGCCTTTATATGATTTTAATTTCCCATAATTATTTATGTTGCATAGTTTAACCATCAAAATAAGTGTGTAATCACCAGTAATAATAAATGATCCTTTAGATCTCAGAATGTAAGTGCCAATTTTAGGAACCTCTCAGAGCATCAACTGTAGCTTAGAAACCAAGTCTCACTTGCGTGAAGGCTGCAAGGTGAGAAATCCCAAAAAATGTGGACCTTGAGACAAAGTGGAAGGTCACAGAGTGAACGTAACATGAATATGTTATGTATGGGGAGCCAGCATTCAAATTGAAAAGTGGTTCAGTTTGTTTTCCTTCCTCTATGCCTAAAATTTTTAAAAGAAATCTTAAATGCATGTTTATTGTATTTAAATCCTACATGTTAACTATTTACCAAAGTATTGACTTATATTTCATCAGGCCTGAATGAAATGATGCTATTTTTAATAGCCTCTATTGCAGTTCTTCTGAATAAAAAAATTTCATAAAGTCAGTAGGGAATCAGTGAAAAACAAAAGTAAAAAAGAATTGCAGTACAATTTCTCAGCAATTATTCACTCATGTATGCATGCATTTTTTTCAGCAATTTTTATTAGGGACTGCATTAAGTGATGGGTATATAATGCAAAAGAAAACTTTCATGGAACTTACTGGCTAAAGAAGACATCAAGAATAGGCAAACAATAAAAATATAAGGAACCTCAGCTAGATTACTGCAAGATACTGTTGAAGTGTTTAACAAGGATAACAGGGCCGGTGATTCAGCACAGCGGTTTGGTGGCCTGCTTGCAAGTGCAATGAGTTCAATCCCCCATACCAAAAAAAAAAAAAAAAAAAAAAAAAAAAAAAAAAAAAAAAAACAAGGATAATAATGAGGCTGGAGTTCAAGAGTAGCCTAGACCTGAAACAAAAGGATGAATTATTCAGAGAAATAATGGAAGAGAGTGTTACTAGCAGAGGGATCATCAAGTCCTTTTTTTTTAAATAGACTCTGATGAAAGATAAACATTTTAGCTGAACTTCTGAACATGTCTTTAGGCGACATCTCTCCTGTGCAATTGCTGCCTCAAGGAATTGGAACATTTGTAAGGCTCTTGATACAAAACCTCAGGCAGGTCTGTTGTGGAAAAGTGATTACCCAATTGACCACCTTCACGTGGTTCATGAACAAATGTATTTTTCGAAGTACTTGTTGGGAACATTAAAGAACTCTAAGTTGAATAGATGAAAATGGCACCTCATTGTTCTGGTTTGCAGTTTTGTGGTTATTTTTCATGCTGAAGAGTTTTCCAGGTGTATACAAATATTGATTATTTGTATTTATTCTTTACTGCACATCTTTTTACACATCTTTTTTCCATTTTTTTGTTTGCATCTCAGTAATTTTTTTCCCTTTTTAATTATTTTGGGTGTTTATTTCAAAGTTTTCTGAAGTATGAAGTATTTTTATTTAACTTTTTTCTTTTCTTTTTCTCTCATTGAGTTTATTGGTAAATTTAAGGTATACAGTACAATTACGTTCATTGTTGGGATCGTGTACCTTTGCATGACAGGTCTTGGTTCTCGTTTTTTCCCCTTGTCCATGCCCTCCCTTCACCCCTTCCTCCCCTGACCATTTACAAACACTTCATTTCCATTTTTTCATTTTGTCCTATTTTTTTCTTTTCCCTTATTACCTTTCCCCTACCCTTCCCAATGTCCCTACACCTTTAGCACTTTTCTTCCTATTTCACATGGTCAATTATATCATTAGGATCTTATGTACTATTATAGCTTTTCACACCAGAGAAACTATTCGGTATTTACATGTGTATGACTTATTTATTTCACTTAGGAGTATATCCTCAATATGTATCCGTTTTCCTATGAATGAATCTAATTTCTCATTCTTTATGGCTGAGTAGTATTCCATTTTATAGAAAATCCACATCTTCTTTATCCAGTTTCCAACTGATGGGCAAATGGGCTGCTTCCAAATTTTAGCTATTACAAACTGTGCTGCTATAAACATGGGTGTGCATATATCACTGTGGTATGATTCTTTTAATTCTTTTGGAAAGAAGCCCAGCAGAGGGGTGGCTGGGTCATTTTTTTATTGGTCCTTATGTGTTCTTTATGGAATAGTGGTCATGTTTCAGTTTTGTGCCACATTCTTTATAATTTTGATTACCTTCATCTTATCATTAAGATTTTTAATATCAAAACCTATTGATTTTTCCTTTATAATCTCTTCCATTGTTTTTTGCTTTGAAAATTTTATACCTCTAAAGAACGTATGTTCACCTAAATGTTTCTTTAGCTATTTGACGATCTCTTTCTTTACATGATCTGCTTATCAAACTAGTTTATTTTAATGCTTGTGGGACATATTTAAATTTACTTTTGGAGGAGTTATTGGTAGCCAGTTTCACCCTCTGTTAGGTGTTGATATATATTTCCTTTGTCCATCTATTGCATTTTTCTTTATACTGGGATCTGTTTCGGTTCTACTTAATCTATCTCATTGATACATGTATACTGTACATTTTTATATACTTGTCATGTGTTTTTATTTTTGTTGTTGTTGTTGTTTTTAGCTTTAATTGAGTTTATTGGTACATTTTATGGATACAGTACAGTTACATTCATTGTTGGGATCTTGTACCTCTACATGACAAGTCTTGATTCTCATTTTTTTCCCCTTACCCCTGCCCTCCCTTCACCCCCTCCTCCCCTTGTTGTTGTTTTTTCAGACAGGGTTTCACTATGTAGTTGAGACTGACCTGAAACTCACTATGGAGCCCAGGCTGGTCTCAAACTCACAGCGATCCTCCTGCTTCAGCCTCCTGAGTGCTGGGATTTAGGCATGCGCCACCATGTCTGGCATGTTTTTCTTTTTTTAAAACCATTTCCAAGTGTATAATCCAGTGGCACCAAGTATAGTCACAACAATGAGCCACTGTCAGCACTGTCCATTTCCAGCTTTTCATCATCCCCAAAGGAAGCTCTGAACCTATCAAATAATAAATCCATGCCCCACATGGTTTTAATTATGATATAGTTGTAGTATACTTTAAAGTTCAATGTCCATAATATCAACCAAAATATGGCCCTTCTTTAAAGTTGATACTGTTTTATGTATATGCAGGGTGGTTTTACTTTTTAACTTAGCTTTTATTTTTAATTTTATTAGTAATTGTGCATATTTATAGGTTACGGTGTGATCTTTCAATACATTTGTACACTGTGTAATAATTAGATCAGGGTAATGAGCATATCCATCAACTCTAACATTTCCCATTTCTTCATGCCTAAAACTATAATGTTGTTTAAAATAGATGCCCTGGTGTATGTTGCATCCGTGCAGGAAAGCGCTTCTCCTCCCCTCACGTCCTCCCGTCACCCGTTCTGCACATCCATTGCCATTCTGGTCCATTGGATCTAACTTTCTTTCTGCTGGCCCTGCCATGTCAAGGTCCTCCTCATCAACCTCAGGATCACATCCTCAGGCTCCTAGCAGACCTTCCGTCCTCTCCCATTACTTTCTCCCATCCATCCATCCACTCTCCTGGAACCTCTGATTGTCTTTTTCACAGAAACATTAAATATCATCATGCCACTTCGCTGGGTTCAATCTTCCTGAAGCTCATGACTTCAGGATAGAGTTCAGATTCTCTGGCAAGGCCTTAGAACGCCACTGTACTTCTATCTCTCTTCTTCCAGGCTCCGTTCTGTACACACAGACACACACATCAAGCACACTTATATCCCACAGAACTGAATTTACACCCTAGTCTTGTAAAGGTGCCACATCATTGCTTGTGCCTGGAAACCTCACTTGTTCCTCTTCCTCTCTTTGCAATTCCCATGCTACGTTACTGGTTCTCTGCTTTCTTTCAAGCACTGTTGCCAACACAACCCTGGAAACCACAACACTGGAGTATAATTATCTACTCTAAAGACCCTGGAATATTACCAGTGCAGTACATGGCACAGTGAATCCTTTCCCACTTTCCTCTTGTTAAAGAGAATGATTCATTAACTTGTTCAGGAAAAAAATGTCCTTTTTCTACCACCCACTCTACAGTTAGCTTTTGAATAAGCTATTAATGTGCATTGCACCGTGTCTTACTTTTGCTTTGTTATAGTGACCTTTAATTGAGGTTGTCTTTATCACACTACCTCTATGGCTATGTTGTTATAAACCATTTGCTATACTTGGATCGGTACCTTCTCTGAGGTGAGCTTTTCTTTCAACTTATAAGATACACAGAATAAGCCACACATGAACTCTTTCATAAAACTATTGCTGTCATTAAAAATAAAGATCAAAAATTACTACCCTGAAAGAAGAACTCTAGATATTTAAACTGTAACTGAAAACTATCAAGAGACAAAAAGAAATGATGCCAAATTAAGGAAAGAAAATGTAATTCTGTAGCATTATTAAATGAAAATATCATTGCATCATGGCAAAAAGAAGCATTTAGTCTTTCTGTGACAGATCGTTTGAGATTAATTCCCCTGAAGAATAAACTAAAAATATCTGGTGGTTACCTTGTAATGGAATATCATTAATATAATAAAACCAATTTAGAATTTAGTCCAACTGAGTATACAACCTAGCATCAAAAGGAATGGCGGAAAGACTACTCCTGTTGAGGTAGAGCAGGGGAGATCTGCGCTCCCTTTTCCCATCGTTTATGACCAGGCTTCCTAAAACAGAGTTGGAATTTGTGTTGCACGACCAATTCTAAAAGCTGTAACTATACTAAGCATTCAATTTTTGAATGGCTACATTACTATAATATCAACATGGGTTAAAATAATTTTTCAACTGCTTGTACAGTTGGGGCTGTGAAAGGAGACTATCAATTAGATAACTATTACAGAAGTAGCTGTGTAAGATATGCATGAGCTCTATTAAAGGCTTGCATGAAATATGCCATGTAAACTAATGTGAATTTAATTTAAAGAAGTTTAATTAATCAGCAGGTATTTATTGAACATCTACTGTGTGACTTATATGCCAGTGAGTCTCCTCAAGAAGAGAAGGCTAATATTTATGAGTCAACTTGAGGTTAACTGTGTGCTAAATTCTGGGCCACCTCATTATGGATAATATGAGGAATCCAGCAGGGAAATAGAACATTGAAGGTGCGGATCAGAGATGTCTTCCTATGGGCCACTTAAGCAGTTTATCTTTCTGCCAGTGTTCCATAAAATGGTAATAGTCGTTGCCTCTAGAGAAAGGATCTGCGGAGAACTTATTTTTCCCTGTATTTCTGATAAGATTTTTTGATTTCTTGTCTTGTACATATATTTGGTATTGACAAAACAATATGTGTGTTGTAATGTCATTAATGTAGGTAGCTTAATTTACTACTCAGTGGAAGTCATAGGACCATCTTTGGTCAAGAGGCAGCTGTGGAAAAAGAAAAAGAGTGAGGTGGGGCAGAGAAGATCAAGGAGACCACATTGAAACTTGGATGATATTGGGAAGTAATGCAGGAGAGCGTGACTATCTAAATGTGTTTAGAAAAGAGGAAAGCCCATGTTAGTTACTTCCACAGGTTTTGGAGCCATACTTGCTAGTTCTAACTCCATCACCTAATTCCTACAACTCTTTGAACCTCAGTTTCATATTCTGCCAAGTTGGAATTATTGATACCTGTGTCGTGGGGTTACGCTGAGGGTAAATGTGCAGGTCCAGCAGGTGGCACTGTGCCTGGCACATGTCAGGACCCTGACCATAGGAAATTGACAGTAGCTGGAAAGGACAGTAGCTTGAAAGTAGGGAGCTTCAGACAACAAAGAACCATTTCTTATGTTTTTCCAGTCATACTTTACAAATAGTTGCCAAGCCCATCTTCTCCTGTTGGTCTCTGTCAGAGGTATCTAGGTTCAGGCCCCAGACATCTGTTCCTGGAAGTTCTTGGATATGCTCCTGTCTGGACTGATATTCTCCCTGCAGTCTATTCTCAACAACCTCCAGGGCAATCTTTCTGAAACATAAATCTCTGACTAAAAGCTGTCAAGGATTCTTCTCACCAGTGATAAAGCACATACTCTATCATGCCACAAGTGGTATTCCATAGTCTATCCATTTCTTCCCTAACAACCCAGACCAGACCTTGCCATTCCAAACTGATCTTAAAACTCCATCAAAATCACCAAATAAGCACTAATACCATTGTAGTGGGGGACATAAATACCCCACTATCACAAATTGACAGATCATTTAGACAAAAAAAAAAATCAACAGCGAAATACTAGAACTGAACCAAGCTTTTAAACAAATGGACTCAATAGACTTCTACACAGTGTTAACCCCACAAAATCAGAATACACATTCTTTTTCAGCTGCACATGGGTCATTCTCCAAAATAGACCACATACTAGTTCATAGAACAGATTTAAATAAGTGCAAAGGAATTGAAATTATCCCATGTGTATTATCAGAGCATAGTGTAATTAAGCTGGAAATCAATAACATCAGAAACCATAAGAACTTCACAAACACATGGAAATTAAACAACACTATCCTGAACAATGAATGGGTCACAGAGGAAATTAAGGAAGAAATTATTTGGTTTTTATAAATAAGTGATAATGCAAAAACAACATATAGGAATCTGTGGGACACAATGAGAGCAGTTCTATGTGGAAAATTCATAGCAGTGAATGCCCACAATGGGAAAACAGAGAGTGCTCAAATAAACAGCCTAATGATGAATCTTAGACTCCTAGAAAAAGAAAAGCAAGAAAAACCCAAAGCTCGTACAAGGGAGGAAATTATGAAGATCAGAGCGGAAATCAATGCAATGGAAACTGGGAGAAGGATATAAATAATCACGGAAACAAAGAGTTGGTTTTTTGAAAGAATAAATAAAACTGATAAACCCTTAGCCAACCTTGTCAAAAAAAGAAAAGAAAAGGATCAGATCCATGCGATTAAGAACAAAACAGGTGAAGTCACAATAGATCCAGAGGAGGGTCATCAGTACGTACTTTGAGAACCTGCACTCTAATAAAATGGAAAGTACAGAAGAAATGGACAGATTTCTTGATACTTATGAATTTCCATTGAACAAAGAAGATAAAATTCTACACATTCCAATTACAATAGTTGAAATTGAAAACGTAATTAAAAGTATACCAAATAAGAAAAGCCGAGGTCCTGACAGCTTCACTGCTGAATTCTACAAGACATTTAGAGAAGAACTACTGCCATTACTCTTTAAACTTTTCAATGAAATTGAAAGGATAGCAGTACTTCCAAATTCATTCCTGGGAGCAAGTGTTACTTTGATTCCCAAACCAGGGAAAGACCCAACCAAAAAAGAGAACTACAGGCCAATCTCCTTAATGAACATAGATGCAAAATTTCTCAGTAAGAAGTGGGCAAACAGAATACAGAGGGTCATCAAGATCATACACCCTGACCAAGTTGGATTTATTCCAGGATGAAAGGATGGTTCAACATATGTAAA
>NW_022900927.1:31611717-31614931 GCF_012274545.1 Fukomys damarensis | reverse complement strand
ATGAAAAACCAACAGCCAACATCATATTAAATGGCCTAAAACTAGAAACCTTCACATTAAAATCAGGAACAAGACAAGCATGCCCACTGTGACCACTCCTATTCAATAGAGTTCTGGAAACATTAGGCACAGCAATTAGACATGAGAAATAAATTAAAGCAATAAAGATAGGAAAGGAAGAAGTTAAACTGTCATTATTTGCTGACAATATGATACTCTACATAGAAGACCCAAAAAAACTCTGCCAAAAGGCTTCGAGATTTAATTGACACTAAGAGCAGAGTAGCTGGATACAAGGTCATCACTCAAAGATCAATAGCCTTCTTGTACACAAGTAACAGACTCGCTGAGAGAGAAATTGGGGAAACAATTCCTTTCACAGTAGCACCCCAAAAAATGAAGTATCTAGGAATCAATCTAATGAAAGAAGCAAAAGACCTCTACACTGAAAACTAAAGCACTCTGAAGAGATAGAAGGGGATATAAGAAAATGGAATCATATCCCCTGCTCCTGGGTTGGAAGAATAAGCATAGTGAAAATGGCCATACTACCAAAACTGCTTACAGATTCAATGCAGTCCCAATTGAAATTCCAACAGTATATCTTCCAGAACTACAGAAAATAATTCACAAATTAATTTGGAACCAGAAGAGACCTAGAATAGCAAAAGCAATTCTAAGCAACAGAGACATGGCAGGGATATCACAATCCCCAACTTGAAACTATATTACTAAGCCACCTTGATAAAAAACAGCCTGTTACTGGCAAAGTAAAAGCGCTGAGGATCAGTGGAATAGATTAGAAGATACAGAAACAACTGCAGATGTACCCAGCTATCTCATCTTTGACAAAGGAGCCAACCGTCCTCAGTGAAGGAAAGATAGCCTCTTTAATAAATGGTGTGGGAAAAACTGGACTTCAACCTGCCAAAGATTAAAACTAGACCCTTGTCTTTCACCATGCACTAAACTAAAATTCAAATGGATTAAAGATCTAAATATTAAAACAGAAACACTGAACTTGCTGGAAGATACATTAGGCAGAGCTCTTGAAGATATTGGCATAGGAAAAGACTCTATGAATAAATCCTCAGTAGCATGGGAACTAGCACAAAGAATTAACAACTGGGATCTCATCTTATTAAAAAGCATCTGCACTGCAAAATAAACCACCAACAGAGTTAAGAGACAACCTAAAGTGTGGGAAAACATTTTTACCAACTGCTCCTCAGACAAAGGACTATTATCTAGAATATATAAAGAATTCAAAAAATCAGCCCCCCCAAATATAAAGACCAGATTCAAAAATGAGCATCTGAAATGAACAGACACTTCTCAGACAAAGAAACAAAAGCAGCAAATAAATATATGAAAAAATGTTCCACCTCACTGGTCATTCGAGAGATGCAGATGAAAACAACACTGAGATTTCGCCTCACCCGAGAGAATGGCTGCTCTTAAGAAATCAACCAATAATAAATGTTGATGGGATTGTGGGGAGAAAGGAACCCTTCTCCATTGTTGGTGGGAGTGCAGACTGGTGCAACCACTGTGGAAATCAATATGGAGATACCTCAAGGAACTAGAACTAGAGGTTACATTTGACCCAGCCATCCCTCTGCTGGGTATCTTTACAAAAGAATTAAAAGAATCATACCACAGTGATATATGCACACGCATATTTATAGCGGCACAGTTTGTGATAGCTAAAACTTGGAAGCAGCCCATTTTTCCATCAATTGGAGACTGGATAAGGAAGATGTGGTTTATCTATGAAATGAAGTACTACCCAGCCATAAAGAATGAGAAACTAGAGTCATTCATAGGAAAATGGGTGCATATGGAGGCCATACTCTTAAGTGAAATAAACAAAAACAAGATATACATGTAAATATTGTATAGTTTTTCTGTTGTGAAAAACTAAAAGTATAAATAAAATCCAAATTGTATAACTGACAATGTGAAATAGGAAGAAAAGGGCTAAAGGTGTAGGGAAAGTGGGAAGGGAAGGGGAAAGGAAGGAAGGGAAAAGAAAAAACATGAGAAAGGTAAAAAAATGAAACAATGTCTTTGCAAATAGGGGAGGTTGGGGGGGTGAAGGGAGGGCAGGGGTATGGGAAAAAAATGAGAACCAAGATCTGTCATTTAAAGCTACGAGATCTCAATGATAAATGTAAATGTTCTGTATATGTAAAATGTTTAGGAGTTGTTCTCTCCCTCCTCTCTGCTCCTAAAGCCTGATCTTTGCACTTATTCCTATTGTTTTCTATCCCTCTTTGCATATCTCGTAAGAGTTGTGCATTAGGAGAAAAAGAAGCCCTGCCCCCCTTCACTCCTGACTTGCCCTTCTCAGAAGGAAAACTCATGTATCTGACTGGGTAGCTTGCTGTACTCATCTCTTCCTCTCTCCTCTCTCTGAGAGCCAGTGCTTCTTTGCCTCTTCCTTCCCCACATCCTACAGGCTAAGGCCTCCTTCAGGGACTTGAGCTTGTTTGGCACAGCTAGTGAGATAGTTTGTTTAAGTCTGTCTAACTCAGGACATGGGAGCCATCCCTTTGGACTTTCACACTAAACCATTTTCTTCAGTATCAGCTTTATTAGTTAGAGAGATGGTATTTACTTTCCGTCTACTTGATTCTATTGTACATCTCTCTTTTGTTTCTGACCTTGAACAAGAAGAAAGTAATGTTAGTTATTGAACCACTCGAAGCCTTCCAGTACTTTACTGCATTTAATTAACTGTATGTGTTTATCTGAGTCACTAGTTTTATCTTCTTAAAATTGAAGACTTTTATCTCTGTATATCCAGCACCCATACTCCAATAGAAAGGTTTTACTTGATGAATGTTTGCATGTTGAATACATGTAGTAATCTCATGTGATGTGTCCTGGACTAGGGCTGTGTTAGAATTAGACCCTTATCTTTCACCATGCACTAAATTAAAATCCAAATGGATTAAAGATCTAAATATTAAAACAGAAACATTAAACTTGCTGGAAGGTAAGTTAGGCAGAACTCTGGAAGACATTGGTATAGGAAAAGACTTTATGAACAAATCCTCAGTAGCACGGGAACTAGCAGATAGAATCAACAACTGGGATCTCATCTTACTAAAAAGCTTCTGTACTTCAAAAGAAACCATCAGCAGAACTAAGAGACAATCTACAATGTGGGAAAAAATTTTTACCAGCTGTTCCTCAGACAAAGGACTAT
>NW_022900927.1:31593736-31611208 GCF_012274545.1 Fukomys damarensis | reverse complement strand
GAGAAAATAGATTCATTCATAGGAAAATGGATACATATTGAAGATATACTCCTAAGTGAAATAAATAAGTCACACATGTGTAAATACCGAATAGTTTCCCTGGTGTGAATAATCTGCAACAATGCATAAGATTCTAATAAGATTACTGACATTTAGAAATGGGAAGAAAGGAGCTAAAGGTGTAGGGAAGGTGGGATGGGTAGGGGAAGAGTAAAAAGGGAAAAGAAAAAAATGTGAGAGAATGAAAAGATGAAAATAAAGTGTTTGTAGATGGGGAGGGGAGGAGGGGGTGAAGGGAGGGCAGAGGTAAGGGGTAAAAATGAGAACCAAGATCTGTCATGTAGAGGTACAAGATCCCAACAATGAATGTAACTGTACTGTATCCCTAAAATGTACCAATAAACTCAATTAAAGCTGAAAAAAAAATAAAAGAATGGAGGAGACAGAGTGGATAGCGATGATGATCACAGCTAGCATTTACTGGGCCTGCCAGGGGGCTAAGAACTTCTCATAAACCTACCCAGAAGTCTGTGAGGTGCATGTTGATCTTTTCCCCACTTATGAAAATCTAACTTTCCCATGGCCACCTATTAGAAATGGATGTTCTGGAGTTTCTGCCTTGGCAGTCTTATATTAGAAAGTTGTGTGATCTAGAAAGTCAAAGGACCAACTATGCACGGCTGCAATGCATAGTTTGGAGAAGCAAAACCTCAGAAATGGTTAGGGGACACTTTACATTCAAATTTGTCTTGCAGTACAGTCCTCAGTTCTAAAGAGTTCAGCATAAAAGCAGGAAGAGATTTACATTGCCATTCGATATATTTCAAGACATTGAAATTTTTGGTCTTCCTCTACAAAGCTTCATTAATGTGGACTAGGAACCTTGGTTTAGATGACTAGGAACTGTTGGGTGTGGCACCATGGGACAGAAGAGGGACCTTTAGTGGCAAGTTTCCCACCGGCCAGTGCAGACACCTCCCACGGTTGTGCCCTCCTGCAGCCTAAATGAGCAGTCAAAAGGTTGATAATATATATTAAATTTTCCTCTATCCTGTATATTTCAAAGAAAAGGGCATATGCAATATTTACATTTTTATTTAGTTTACAGAACAGAGCCAAAATATATGTCATGTTTGCAACAAAAATAATTTCACAATGTATATACTGGGTCTTTGTACATTTTGCCTGACTTACCTTAAATTTAAACTATTTTTTCTATATAAACTTTAACCATTATTGAACAATGTTTTCTTTTGGGAATAAATAAATAAATAAAAAGTCAAAGGAAAAGTAACCTGTGTTAGTATAGTAACATTGGTAGAAGGTGTGCATAGTGTTTCCACCTATTTCGTTGTAGATTCCCTGAGCAACTAGACAAGTTAGACTCATATTAAAACCCCTGGAGGGAGAAAGTATAGGACCACCTGGAACCCACAAAGGGAGGAGTGGACAAGCAAGACTATTTCTGTCTTCACTGAACAAAATGAAGAAACAAGACCAAGCCAAATGAGATTCCTACTAATATAAATCTGAATGTCTTCTGTCCAGAATTCTACTGATGACAAGGTTCTGGAGAGTGAATGCAAAAGTAGAGAAAATATTTAAGTCTAGATTTCTGGTCAAGGATACTAGCAAGTTAGTGGCCACCCCGACAGAATGAAGAGGGTTGAAAAGAGTGATCCTGGGAAGTACTTGTTTAAACTCTGTGGACTTTTAGAGAATGGTGGAACTTTCAAGTGTTAATGATTAGTCCTGTGTGCAATTGAAAATATGAAAAGGTATAAATACAGTTTTTACTATTCAGTAAATATAATTTAAAGCCATTCAAGAGATATATTCATAAATAAGTGATTTGATGGATAAGTAAAACTTTCTCTCTAAATCAGGTTTAATTGTGATCTTAATTTCCTTTGCTCACCCTGGTCATATTTTCAACATGCTGAAAATATGTTCATTGCATTTTCAAGTCCAGGTATATATTGATAGTACAATGATTGAGATGAATTTTGAGGCAGATCTCATGAACCTGCATATCTGGTAGCCTAAGTCCCACTTAGCAATGTGTTTCATTCTTTTTCAAATTCTTAATAACTGGTTGTTTTATTTATTGGAGAAACCATTGCTTTTGATATTTAATTATGTGCACAAAGGATATTTTTCTAATTCTATAATCTGGGTAAAATCTAGATGTATCTTCTGAATCAATAAAAAGAGGATCAATAAGCTTTTATTCCTGTCCATTTCTCTTCATTGAGGAAGTCTTTATTTGCATTTGCTGATTAGAACAATTTGTCTGCAGTGTTAACATGAGAAATGTAGTTTAAATAGGCTCAGAATTTCAAGTTCGTCTTTCATCTCCCTTATTTCTTTTCTTTTTCTGGAATTTAGTTCAGAATCAGGACTTTCAATGGAGAGAGAAAAATGGCATCAGTTTCATTCTTATGCCCATTCAACTGAAGTCAGGCAGACAGTACATTTTTCACACACACACACACACACACACACACACATACACAATACAGTACACACACCCAACTCCACAGCCTAAATAAAGTAAGACTGTCTGAATTCCCCGTATTAAACCCCAAGGGAATCTGAAGCAGAGATCTAGGTAGGCTTGTGCTGTCAGCTGCTCTCTATGAGCATGTGGCCAAGTACCTCTTCTCTTCAAAGATAGATACAGTATTTGAAATAGCGTAAAAATGGTTGTTTAAAATGGCAGCAGCTGTGTTTTGAGAAGAAGCTTAAAATAATGAAATTAAAACTGTAGTTCTCTGAGGAACTCCAAAAGCTTTGCACATATTAACAATTTATCCTCTCCACTTCCCTCTAAAGGGAGAGAAAAGTCATTGTCCATTTTATGCCTCTCTTGATGCAGTGAAAATAAGCTAAGGCAATGGTGAAGTTTGAGCTAGGTCAGGAGAGAAGGCAAATTGGTCTTCATTGTTTTCCTTCTATGTTTTAGTTCTGTGGCTCATGACTGTTAAAATTCAAACTATTTATTCTTTTATTCATTAATAAATTTGCTTTTGCTTTCATCCATTCACTACCAAATGTTTAAAGCACTTGGTAAATAAACTAAGAACTAGCATCAAAATTGTCCTCATAGAGTTTTAAACTGTATAGTTGTACAGAAATTACTCTGTACTTCACAGAACCCAACACACCTCCAGGGTGTAGTTTCTAAACTATTGAAATAAAACATTAATTCAATCATTCATTCAGTGAGCTTTTTAAATTTCAGATCCTCAGAATTCTATTGGTGAAGGCTGCCTGATATCCTTCCTGCTTCTTAAATTCTACAAGTAAAATTTCTTTTTATATTGAACTTATTCTACCCTTTCTAACTTAGCATTCCTTTTGGTCTCTAACCTATATGAGCATCAGAAATAAAGCAATTGTAGAATTTCTTCTTTGTAACTCTGTCCCCAATAATGTTTTTATTAGTGTGTTTTACTTAAGATAACTTATCAGAAGCAAATTTTAAAATGACAAGCAGCATCAAGGCTTAGAGTTTTCTGTAAACTTAGAGAGCTGAATGGGATCACTTGTATTTCTGTACATTTATTTGCTCAAGGAAGCATCCTTGAGAGACATGAACATACCCTAAAACCCCACACATGGCAAGTGTTGACAGGTTACCACAACAGGATTTTGACATTTGCTTGTCATTTGCTTCTCCCAAATTTACAGGGCATTGTACTTTAGTTCTCCCTTTCCCTTTTCTCTCAATTCTTTCAATTACTGTCAAGCTTCCTTCCCATTGCCCTTTGCTGGATGCTGCTTCTTCTGCCTGGAACACTTGCCAAGGTTCTCCATGTGTAGACTCCTAGTCATCCTTCAAGATCCAGCTGTAGTGCTGCCTCCTCTGGGAAGCCCTCCCACAGGTTCCTCACTGGCTTAAAATTTTATCCATTTGCCTTAGAAATTTACCTTCCTTTTTGCCTCTACACATGGTATCAGTGATTTAAAACACATACTCCACTAAATTACTGATACCCACTTAAACCATGTATAAATTAGGTCACAGAAAAGACAGTCCTTAAATTATTCTCCCATTCTACTCTGTTATCTTATTACCCACCTTCCCAAGAAACTGCTTGAAGTCAAAGATTATTGTGCTCATATGTACCTCGTACCCTGCCCAGTACTTGAAACACTCACATTAGGTCAGTAGCAGCACACATCAGTGGTGTTGGGCACAATAGCCTCCCACACACCTAGCAAGGCCTTTCAGATTTATGCCCACGGATCAATCCTATTAGCAGTGGACGTGGACTAGACCCAAGAGTAGGAGCAGAGCCAACAGCTGACAAGGCTGCAGGATCCCTTCCTCACGTGTGGCTCTGAGCCTGTGCTGCATCTGCCAACCTTGGGCTAATCAATCCATTTCTAGAACAGATGATTTCTGTCCTGCATCCTGTTGTAGAGAGCAGAGGGAAAGAATGTGCCACCTGGTCAGAATTTGTCCCAACAGATGCCTGAAAGAAAAAGTTTAAATTACTTGATGTGTCAACAGTTGCAAAGAGCTTTGAGCCCCGTGTCTTCTCCTGTGAACAAGACTCATCTCCAAGGCTCTTCTCCAGACTCATCCTGCACCCATCCCACCCACTGAACTCAGCCTATTATAGGAAGTGACAGCTTTTACAACGTTCACCTCCCCTGTTAGAAATATCACCTATCTTACTGCACTGGCAACCTGCTGGTCTTTATGACTTTGACCATACAGTAATTTGGAGGTGGGGGTAAAAAGCATTTCTTCATTATTTTAAAAAGCTTTGCCTTCTTTTTGTGAAATTAAATCTACAGCAACCACAACTATGAGTAAGTCTTGGATGCTCCAGAGAGGTGTCAGCCCTTAGGGAAAATAGGAAAGTGGACCTTCACTCTTTTGAGCCACACCCCACCTGGAACCTTTTGCCTCAGCCACTGCATAGTTTCTTATCATTTGAGTGCCTACTATTGTGCTCCAGGAATTGGCGCTTATTATCTGTCCTTGTGATAGAGAAGCATCTAAATTGTGATGATTACTTACAATTTTGTACATGGAAATTTAAAGTGGCAGTACAGTAAATATCAGTGGGATGGACAGAACATCAGACTGCAGAAATAGTAACAGAAGCTCATAGCACCACCAATATCAACAGCAGTTAATATTACTGTAGAGCAAGCACTGGCTAAATACTTTCCTGGACATTTAACATAAGTCCTACTCCTAGATATATTTTTTTATTATCTTTGCAGACAGTTAAGGAAACATCCTAGCAGAGGATAAAAGAACATAGACATATTGAACACTTCCTGTGTACTGGTACTCTGCCTGTATGCTAAGATTTTATAAGAATAATACTTTAAACTCAGGTTTTCAAGGATACAGAACTAAAACTTCTTGAGGAAGAAGTAAACGATAGGCAGAACGCTGTTCTATTGATGCAGCTGTTTATTGAGTTTTAAAGTAGCTCAAAGTGGTTGTTTAAAAAAACACAAAACCACAGGGAAATAGATTTTTTTTTTCCACATTGGAAGGGAATCAAGAGAGAGAAGAGGGCTGGGGATATAGCTCAGTGGTTCTGCCGCCTGCCTCACAAGTGCAAGAACCCGAGTTCAATACCTGGTACCAAAAGAAAAAAAAAGAAAGAGATAGAGGAGAAGGGAATGGAAAAAGAATTAAAATGTGTTACGTTTGTGTACCAGCTCCCTATGGTGAATGCAATCATTATGTACCATAAATATGTAATAACAATTTTTAAAGTAGAAGCAGAAAGAAAACACCCAAAGCAACAAAACTTGTGGTGACTCAGCTCTGCTGCTTCCTCTGGACAGCATCCTCATGTGATAGTGATGAGTGTGTGTCAGAGATGCTCAAGGATTGCACCATGGCTGAGGTTGCTCTTCCGCTCTTAGAGATAGGGAACCTGTGTAGTGAGCGTGGCACTTTTTCCCCAGCAGATGGCAGTAGAATGTCTTCAGGAAGGGATGCTTTTTAATAATGCTCACAAAGGTACCCTTAGTGCTAACAGTGGCCCTCAAAGTGCTGAGAGAAGAGGTGAGAGAGTTGAGAAGAGGTTAGGAAGAGACACTAGATGCAAGCCTATGTGATATTTTTATTCTAAAGATGCTAAGTTTGACCGCAGCCAAATCAACCACTAAACTTCTAATCAATGCAAAGCATTTATTCTACCTCAATGTAATTTAACTTTGTGAATCATGTTCTCTCTCTTGCAACAATGTGTGAAGTCTAATGTAAGGAGGAGTGAGCGTGGATGAGATTTTCTTCTCTACCATTAAGCCCTTAAACAGGAACTTTTTTCATGACTGATTCTTTAGCAGACGCGTGCAATTGTCATATACTGTGAGCACATGAGTTTGTTTGCATTTTACTACAGAACACTTCCTTAACATTTCTCGAGTTTTTTTATGGGTTCAAGGATTAAAAAAATAAACATTCTCCTTAAAGGCCTATCACACAAGGAAACCTAAAATAGATTTGGAGGAGGAAAGCAGTAAACCTAAGTGCCTGCAAATGCCAGGCTGATAACAGTGAATGAGGAAATCCTGGTGGGAACTTGGAGGGTACATGTCCCAAATATTGAAAGAGGCAGACTTTGTGTATCCTTGCTGACAGCTGTCGTGCAGGAGTGTAGGCTCCATGTGGGATGAGTTCTTGATTTTTTAAGAGAGACCACAAATCTACAATTTCAACAGACTGCAAGTGGTTCCGAACTGTACCTCTAATTCAAATCATTTCTAAACATAGCACAGGCAGAATGAGTGGACGGACAGGTTTTGTGTGGCTCTTGAGCCACCAATTTAATAAACTGCATTAAGGTATCAGTCTGTGACTCATAAGTTCAAGACCTAGTGCTCTTGGTTCAGGAAGACATGCTGTGTTAAGGAACTCTGTATAGCTACAAGCAGTTTTTATTGTTAGTGCAATAACATGCACCATAATGATGGCGAACATGCTAGCACCTGCTGTGAACCAAGGGATGTTCTAAATGTTTATAGTAACATCTTTAACCTTCTCAATAACTGAAGTTAGGTTACTACGTGCTTTGAAGGCACTAAATAGCATTTATTGCATATTATCTACCATTCTAGCAAGGCACCTGTAGGTATAAATCCCTTGCCCCCTCCCCCCAGCCTCAGGGTTGAGGGTTCAAGGCCTTCACCCTAAGCTGTGTCTCCAGACCAATTTTTTTTTTCATTTAGAGACAGGTCTGTATAAGTTGCCCAGGCTGAGTTCAAACTTGTAATTCTCCTGTCTTGGCCTCCTAGAGCCCTGGGATCACAGGTGTGAGCCACCATATTCAGTTTAGAATGAGTCTTCACTATATAATCCTTATAACATTCCTATGAATAACTGGAAAACTAAGACACAGAGATACTTGATCGCGTAACCGAGCTCACATCCCTGACTGTAGCTCGGGCAGTCTGGTTGCTGAGCCCAGCTCTGAACCACTATGCTGTCCTAGCTGCCCTGTGGTGTTCAGGTACTCGCCACTCTTCAGATAACTCTCAGCTGTGGCATTTAGTGATACCAGGCACTCCCCCACACAAGAGCACACACAGACCCTGACATGGTGATGTGATACATCTGACCAAATGTAGTCAGCCCCACGTCGTCTGCAAAATCCATCTTATTTTTATGCTTTACCATACAAACAATATTCAATCTTTGATTTATTTTTTAATCTCCTCTGAAATGAACAGATAATAAATCCTTCGCTAGATGATATTTCCAAATAATGGAGATAGATGGCTTTGTCTTTTGTCTCCTGACAAATTTGGCCCTGACTGTCACCACAGCAGTCAAAGGATTGTATTATAGCAGGATGACACGTAGGTGTGGTGCCAAGAAAGAAAGTGACAGCCTAATTCTCCACTCAGATAACTGTTTCATCTAAACTTGCTCAGATGTGTGAGACTTCTACAGACTTGCACAAAAGAAACTAACTGAGAAAGTATATGGTAGCAATGAGAGAGGATTGACTTTAATCTGCAGCAGAAATGTGGGTCTGTTTCTGAAGAACAAGGAGGAGATTATGCCATGGGAGTATTCGGTGATTTGTGAATTGCATTTACTTCCAATTCTGTCTGTTGGTGCCACAGCTGAAATCCAAACCCTGCTGAGAGATTGATAATAGAACAGCAATGCAGAGAGGGAGGAAAGGGATAGGGTGTAAATTTCCTCCAGATCAATCATATAGCATGAATTATATCAAGTGGGTCTCTACTTTTCTATGTAGATAGTGATACCTTTTATTATTTCTTAAAGTACACTTGGATATTACTTTGCAGCTTTGCACAACTGTGAGCTCACTGGTTTTATGAGCTTCCTGTAAGAGCTGGGTCTTAGAGATTGGTGCATTTTCATCAGCACGTTTCTATACAATATTTCTTCCTTTTGTGACTTTATTTTGATCACTTAAGCTCCTGTATTTCTTTCCCCAAACAAATTCAAAGAGAGAATCTATGGTAGGTCTCTTTTTCTGAGGACTATTTCTAATGTCATTCCCCAAAATAAAACACTAAATACAAAGCCAAGAAAAAGGAAGTTTGCAAAATGAAAATGCTTATAAAAAGGATTCTTACTCACCACTGTGCCTCACAACCAAACATATGGAATAATGAGTGGGCAAGAATACTGGGAACATGGTAGAATGTCAGTTTTAATAATACAGTCAATCATGAAAAACCATTCAAATATCCAAACAACAGGAAAGGCAAATTTGATTGATGTAATTATCCTTTGAAAAATATACTTATTTTTAGTGTCTTGTAAAAACTTTAAAATGTAGTTAAATATTTTGATTTTTTTTTTTGCTTTGTGGAAGAGAACTCTAGTATGTTCTTTTGATATTTTTCTTTATTGCACCTAAGCATAAATCATAGGACCTGTAGGAACCTAATGTGTCTATTAGTTTTTGTTCTTGTCCTCAGTCAGGATAATAGAGATGACCAAAGGTATGTTGCTTAATGAAGCACTTTACCATGAGAAATAACAAAGTGTAATTGGTTCAGAAGACCTGAGAATTTAACAATTGTACTGAAGTTGAGTATATAGAGGTTAGCTTTAAATTAGGTAAGACAAAATTCTCATAAAGTGAAAATTACTCTTGACCAGTCCTCACATATTTCATGGATTGAGCAAGTAGAACAGCTGATTAAAATATAGAGAGCCGAGTGTATCAAACTATAGAATCATATTCAGTACAGTAAAAGCTCACTTTATGAGAGTTAAGAGAACTAATAATTTCCATGGCATGTCATATATACACACACATACATGGAGAGAGGGAGTGGGCCATGTGAAATCAAATAAGTTAAATTATAAAACTGACTCAATGTTTTACATTTTTGACACCGTGTAGTGATGTATTTTTTATCATGAACCTAAATTTCTTTCTATCTTCAATAACAAATTTTGCTTTTTTCAGGAAGTCTGCATAAAAGTCCTGAGACTCCAGTCATATTGTCTTCATTCTCAATAGCTATAACACACATAATATTCCATTATTCACTTATTTGGGTCTTCATTCAACAGGGGCAGAGGCTCTTAAAGGCAAATAGTCATGTCTTTTTTCACATCTGTATTTCTAAAAGTCTTTACAACATTTCTACCCAAGGCATTATGCATCCATCATTGATTGATTAAATGACTTTTCAAGGCTACACCTAAAATCTGTAGTTTTGGGGATGTATTTAAAGCTATCTCTTATCTCCTGTTCCAAGTCGTATTTTTTCACTTAGAACATATTTTGTATCTGAAAACTTCTCACCAACATATTTCAAAGATTACAGCTGCAAATTGTATTGGAAAATCTCTTGACTTTTAGAAAGTTATCTGTAACAGATAATTTTTCCAGTTTACTAATGCTTCTTATAAGTGTTGCTGATTTTTTAAAATAAAAGTTCACTCTTTGGGGAGAATAAGAGAGCAGGAAGACAGATGTATGGATGTATATATAATTTTTAAATGTAAGTATATATGAATTATAAAATTATGTAATTTCTGCTTGTGTAAATTGCATATAAATGTATATATGATTGTTTATATAACAAAGTAAGCCTGTAAAGGTGGCAGCATAACGAACGATCATTTGCAGTGAGGAATTTGAAGCTTAGAGTGGTTAAGTCACTTCACTGAATCTTCACAGCTAGGAAATGATGATTTAACAAAAATCTCAGTAAACTAAGATCTTCTGCATTTTATTGTTCATCATCCATTCCTTCACTCATTAAGTGCCTCCAACATTCCAGTTACATGTTCAGTGCTACCTATTTAAAGATAAATCAGACCTGTACCTTCCTTAGGGAGCTCAGAGCCATTTGGAAGAGATTAACAGGTAACCTAATGAGAAAGTTCTCAGCATTCCAGGCCAGGGTGGCAGAGGATGCAAAGTCGTGGATCTCAGAAAAGACTGGGGAGATCTAAGTGCTTCTCCTCATTCTGCATGGCTGGGGCTTTGTGAACATTCGTGGAGAGACAAGATTGCACAAGCAGTCTGGGGCCCTCACATGAAAATTCTGGAGGACAGTACTTGGGCAGAAAACGCTTCAGATAAGGATAATCTGCCTTTTTTTAAAAAAGCAGAATATGAAACACAAGTGTATGGAATAATAATAGAGAAGATTAAAGCAATGTTAATGCTAAGACATGTGAAAGGACAAGATAGGATGTGGTTATAAAAGCAAGACAATAGCTGTTGGGATGTGGAGTTGGTAAGCAGTAGGGAATGAAGGAAGGAATCATCCAGAACAACTTTGTAATGTTTGGCCTGAGGGCAGCTAAAGGAATAATGTGCCATTTACCAGAATAATAAATTCAGGAGACGATAAAAAGCAAATTTTGATCCATGACTTACTAGAGGGTGTTTTCACTGTTGTTTTACTAGACCTGTGTTGTGCAATATGGTATCCACTGTGTTTAGGGGACTCTTGAAATACAGCTTGTCTAACTGGCGCAGTAGTCCTTGCCTATAATCCCAGCACTCTGAGGGGCTGATGCAGGAGGATCACACGTTCAAGCCTAACCTAGGCAACTGAGCAAGACCCTATCTCAAAATAAAAAATAAGAAAAAAAAGAAAAAAGCATGAGTGTAGCTCTGTGTGAAGGCCCTAGGTTCAGTCCTCAGTAATACCCCCAAAAAAGCTTTTCTGAGTAGAGATGTATTTTAAGTGTGAAATACACACTGAATTTCAAAGACAATGAGAAAGAAGGCAACAGTCTCAAAGTTTTAAATTGATTATATGATAAATGACAATGTTTTAGATATATCGTTAAATAAAATATATTAACATTTTATTAACTTATTTCTTTGAGCTTTTTTATTAATTTTTTCTCTCGTAACTGCTTATGTATTTTTAAAAATTTTTTCCCTTTAAGTTTATTGGTACATTTAAAGTAAACAATGCAGTTACATTAATTATTGGAATTTTGTACCTTTACATATGTATGTTGGTTCTTATTCTTCCCCATTCCTTTCTCCTCCCAGTGCCCCCTTCACCCTTGACTTAGTGTCATGCATTATATTTATATTGAATACAAATACTCTAAAAATCAGTCATCTATAATTGATTTTTTTTTTGAGACAGGGTCTCACTATGTAATTGAGACTGACCTGGAACTCACTATGTAGCCCAGTCTGGTCTCGAACTCACAGTGATCCTCCTGTCTCAGCTTCCCAAATGCTGGAATTAAAGGCGTGCACCACCATCCCCGGCTATAATTGATGTTTGAAGTCTTAGGGCAGCAACAACCATAACCTTGAAATTTCCTTTTGTCCCGAAGGATATTTTTTAGAATTCTCTATGCCCAAAGTGGCATGGATTAGGTTTTGCAATTTCTAATCCTTGAAGTATTTCCACAGTGTACTCTGAGGCTTCAGCATTTCTAAAATTTACTAAGAAAACTCCCAAGAGGTGGGCAATTCATGAGTTTGGCATAGAAACTTCTGGAATGTATTTCACAACTGTAGCTTCTGGTTGTGAGGTCACCTGTTGGGTCACAATGTTTCAGGACTGCTCTTGAGATGTGGTTAAGAGAGCTTCATGGGCAGATGGAGGGCCTGTCTTGTCTGGGTCTTCTTTGTGGTCTCAGAGACTTCTTTCTGCCTTCTGCCTCTCCCCGGGCATACATCTTTCATGATCTCAGCCTCTTGGGAGTTTTCTTCTTCAAAGTATATCACCAAGGAACATTGGAATTTTCTGAGGTCCCTTCCTGTATTATGCAAGCAGGACAAACATATTTTAGGGAGTAGAGCACAGGAAGGGACCTCAGAAAAGAAAGGTCCAGAGATAACAAGGACCTCCTGCAAGTGAAGATGCTGCCAGAGTCCCACTGCAGGGGTAGGTGCAAAGACCTTTAAGGCTGGTATTTGGGCACACAAGTCAGAGTTGCCATTTCTTTGTATTAGATTTCAGTCTTTTGTATCCCAGTGTTTCTTGGTGATACACTTTGATGTAGTACATTCTTGTTCTTTCAGTCCTCTCCACCTGTGTCTTCTTCATTCTTTCTTTCACTCAAAAAAATTTTTAAGAAGGATCCCACTTGTTTGTGTTAGTTCACAGGCAACTGAGGTTTTGTTCATAAAATCTTTCCCTTCACCAATGTCTTCAAGAGTTCTACCTAACCTCTCTTCCGGCTAGTTTAGTGTTTCTGTTTTAATATTTAGATCTTTAATCCATTTCGATTTTAGTTTAGTGCATAGTGAGAGATACAGGTCTAGTTTTAATCTTTGGCAAGCTGAAACCCAGTTTTTCCAGCACCATTTATTAAAGAGGCTATCTTTCCTCCAGTGAGGCTGTTTGACTCCTTTGTCGAATAAGGAGGTTGAGTGTGTCTGGAGTTGATTCTGCATCTTCTAATTTGTTCCACTGGTCCTCAGGTCTGTTTCTTGCAAGTACCATGCTGATTTTATCACAGTAGCTTTGTAGTATAGTTTCAAGTCAGGGATTGTGATACCCCTACCTTGTCTTTATTGCCTAGAATTGCTTTTGCTATTCTAGGTCTCTTCTTGTTCCAACTGAATTTTTGGATTGTTTTCTCAAGGTCTGTGAAGTATGCTGCTGGAATTTCAATTGGGATTGCACCAAATCTATATAGTAGTTTTGGGAGTATGGCCATTTTCACTATGTTGATTCTTCCTACCCAGGAGCAAGGGATGTCTCTCCATTTTCTGCTATCCTCTTCAATCTCTTTTCAGAGTGTTATAGTTTTCAGAGTTAAGGTCTTTGATTTCATTAGTTAGGTTAATTCCTAGATATTTTAATTTTTTGGATGCTATTGTGAAAGGAATTGTTTGTCCCATTTCTCTTGCAGTGAGTCTGTTTTTCATCTACAGGAAAGCTTCTGCACAATAAGAGAAACAACCAATAGTGTGAAGAGACAATCCATAATGTGGGAAAAACTTTTCGCCAGCTCTTCCTCAGACAAAGGTCACTATCTAGAATATATCAAGAACTTTAAAAAATCAGACCTCCCAAATTTAAAGAGCCAATCCAAACGTGGGCATATGAAATAAATAGACACTTCACAGACAAAGAGAAATAGCAAATAAATGTATGAAAAAATGTTCCACTTCACTGGTCATTTGAGAGGTACAAATAAAAGCAATACTGATATTCTACCTCACCCCAGAAGGAATGGCTGCTATTATGAAATCAACCAATAACAAATGCTGGCAGGGCCGAGGGGAAAGAGGAACCCTGCTTCACTGCTGGTGGGAGTGTAGACTGGTGCAACCACTGTGGAAATCAGTATGGAGAGACCTTAAAGAACTGGGATTGGAGTTCCCATTTGACTCAGCTATCCCTCTGCTTGGGATCTTCCCCAAAGAATTAAAAGCATCATACCACAGTGATATATGCGCACCCATGTTCATAGCAGCACAATTTGTGCTAGTTAGAATTTGGAAGCAGTCCAGTTGCCCATCAACGGGAGACTGGATAAAGAAATGTGTGTGTGTGTGTGTGTGTGTGTGTGTGTGTGTGTGTGTGTGTGTGTGGGTGTGTGTGTGTGTGGGTGTGTGTGTGTGTGGGTGTGTGTGTGTGTGTTAATAAAATGGAGTACTACTCAGGCATAAAGACTGAGAAACCTGAGACATTTATAGCTAACTGGATGTACATTGAGGCTATGTTTTTAAATGAAATAAATAAGACATGTGTAAATATTGAATAGTTTCTCTAGTGTGAGAAACTGAAACTGTAAATAAGGTCTAAAAGATATAATACATAATGTGAAATAGGAAGAAAAGGGACAAAGGGGAAGGGATAGTGTGAGGGGTAGGAGAAAAGAAAGATGGGAAGGGAATTAACATGAGGAAAAAAATGGAAACAAAGTCTTTGTAGATAGGGAGGGGTGGAGGGATTGAAGGAAGGGCAAGGGAATGAGGAAAAATAAAAACTAAGATGGATTATGTAAAGGTGCAAATTTCCAGTGATGAATGTCATTGCATTGTATACCTTAAATGTACCAATAAAATAAAAATGTATGAAGAATTTACTGTTTTCCAAGTCCTGGACCCTGAAACCTCCCAGTATGAAAAGGTTACCTGTGTATCCAGACACTTTACTTGGAAGTTGCTGAGAGTAGATCTTGTGTGTCCTCACCACTTCAACTATGTATCAAATCGTCATGTTGTAATATTTTAATATATGCAATTTTTATTTATCAATCATATCTCAGCAAAACTGGGCAGAAGCTGATATTTGTCTTGCACTCTCTCTTGGTGAGGATTAAATGTGGAAACGCATGTCAGTGCTTATACCATGCCCAGCACGCAGGGAGTTTCATGCCAGAACTAGGGGTGTCAATGAGGACAATGAGGATGATGATGGTGAAAGAGATGACAACAATCACTGTAAGCAGTTAACCTATGGGTTCCGTGAATTCTTTCTAGAACTCAAGTTCCCTAATCTCCCACTGCCTTTTCATGACTGTGGCTGCACCACAGCTTTTGCCTGCACCCTGGTTTTTAGCAAATATCTGCCTCTGGCCCTGTCACTGAATACTTTGCTAAGTCCTGGCACTCTACTGTGACCTATATAAGATCATTGAGGGCCTTCCTTGCAACAAATCCCCTATTTCATGACGGGAAGCTGGACTGAGGTCTTCTCCAGGGTGCCATTCTCATTCTGGTCACCCGCTCAGTTCCTAGCCAGCGGTCCTTTTCCCTGAATTCACATTTCTGATCTTTTGCCACCCTCTAATAGCAACTTGCCCTGCTGCAGAGCCAGAACACAAAAAGGACCTTATGCTTCCTGGGATACAGGGGCTCCATCAAATGTTAAGAAGAAGCCTGAGGAAGAGAGCAGACCTGGTTTAGAATGTCCCTCTCTACTGCCTTTTTTCCCCTTTTTCTTCATTTCTGCATTCCTTCCATCTTAAGAGAGCCCATTTTACTTTTAAGACATTATTAGAGTGTCATTTCCTTCTCTGAAGAAAAATAAAAGAAATATCTTACCTTCTTTTTTTCAGAGTTAGTGATCAGTGATTTAAAATGTTTTGCCTTATCTCAGTGGTTCTACAGCCTGCCTCGCAAGCGCAAGGACCCGAGTTCGGTCCCTGGTACAAAAAAAAAAAAAAGTGTTGTGCAAACACTTTAAATTCTCAAAGAGTCCTTCAATATTATTTGTATGGAAGTAAAAGTAAACTATAATGGATACTATTTTTTAAGTGAGAAAAGGGACCTTCTGGATTGTGGTAATGACCTTAGAATGAAAATATAGTTAAGTAGAAATCTTTAAGATTAGTTAACAGTGTAAATTTCCTATGAGAGAAACGTAGGAGTAAGACCTTTCCCTTACTTGTTTTTTAAATCTATGCTTGTTATATAATTGTAATACTAATGGAGCTTCCTAACTTCATGCACACAAATTTGTAGATTTGAGCATTTTTAAATAAACCCTCATACCAGTTGTACAACACTTTAAATTAACAAAGTACTTTCCTATTATTTATCTTATTTGATCATCACTGCTACTTTGAAATAAGTGAATTCACTATTACAGTACATTGGCAGAACTGTAAGGATTTTAGAGACAGAATCTCCTTATTTTATAAATCAAGGCTCTGAAGCTTTAAAACGTATTAGTGAAGACTCTTTTGATCCCAGGTAGTAAGCAGTTAATTCAAACAACAATAGCAAGAGATAGACCATATTCATCTTATGTATTGCTAAAATGTCTTTTGTATCATGGCTTGGGAATGAATGGATGAATGGATGGATAGATGGAAGAAGAATCTGTCACTATTGTGACAATATTTCCCTCTGTCTTAGTATGATTAAAAGTTCACTCCTTCCAAATGACGATAGGATACAAACCCCAGGCTCATAAACTGGAGTTTTCATTTCTAGTCATTGTAAAAGAAAATTTTAAAATTATTTATCTCATCAGCCTGTCTTGAAGGACTATTTTTGGACCTGTCCCTGTTGCTAAAGGGATGGAATGCTGTACTTAGTTAGGCTTCATGGGGTAGCAGTGGAGGAGTGCCAGCCCCATAATTCACACCTCATGGACTGCAAGTGAGTCCACAAAGAAAAATCAAGGTGCTACTCTTTAAAGAGGAGCAGTGAGGGGAGTGTTTGATGCTGCATGGTATAAATGCTGTTCATATGAATTAAATGACATTTTGTAGAGCATGACTCTGGATTATGAGTTAAAATCCCCCCCCTGCTAATGTACTTTTCCATAATAGTGATTGTATCTTTTTACACCTTTATACTGGGTTCCATGGTGGTAGCCAGAAAGCCTGAAAGCGGTATTCAGTAACTTTCATTGAAGACTGGACCAATAATGTGTGACCGCACCAGAAATGTAAACTAAGATTCCTGTCTTCTTGGACATGTGTCAACTTTACCATCTTCTATTTTTATTTTTATTAGTAGATGTTTGCAGTACATAATGATTTTGTTCCTCATGGGGAATTGGTACATGTAGATAGCACACCTTAGTTCTTTTTTTGTAATTCTACTTACCTGCTCCACCTTCCTCTTCCCTCCACTTCTTGGTCTCCTTCTCTTTCATAAAAAAAATCTGTATACTTATTTTCTATTATCTGTCTTTCATTTTGCTCTTTTTTATATTTTAGATTTCTCAGGGAAGAGAAACCATTCATTATTGAAGTTTGTGGGTCTGATTTATTTCACTTAACATTACAGTCTCCAGGTTCATCCATTTTCTTTATTATTGGTGGAAGTGTAAGCTAATACAAACACTATTTGGTATAGAGATTCCTCAAAAACTGAAAATAGAAATTCCCTTTGACCTCACTCTTCCCTCTCTAGATATCTGTCCAGCAGAGTAAAACACATTATATTACAATGATATGTGCATACTCATGTTTATAGCTTCATAACTCATAGGAGCTAAATCTTAGAAGCAGCTGCTATGTCCATCAGCAGATGAGTAGATGAAGAACATGTGGTATTTGTATATAATGGAGTACCATTCTGCTGTAAAAAAAAA
>NW_022900927.1:31578997-31593638 GCF_012274545.1 Fukomys damarensis | reverse complement strand
TAAACGAGTCATTTGTAGGAAAATAGATGCAACTTTACAATCCATTTCCCATAGTTAATTTTCCTTTTCATACTTTCTACCACCATCCATCAGGGTTTTTTGATTAAACTGTTCTAGGAGTGCTGGCATTTGTCAACTACTGTTTGTGTTTTAGTGACCCATGATACATGTTGCCTGTAGGGGTGATTGAGTTTGTGTGTTCCATTGTATTAGAAGTAATAACTATATCAAGACTTACTCTTACCTCTTTTATTTTTTTTTTAGATTTTTACACATCTATCAGATTTCTTAAAATATTATCAGTTCAACTTTACTTGAATGAATAAAGTGGGTTAGAATTGTGGAAATTTGGTTGTTGCATCTAATGCATGTATTCTTGCAGCAGAAATCTTAAACTCCTGTAGCATAAAATGCAAGTCATCACAGTAGCAATCAAATTAGCATAAGGTCAGTTTGGAGGTTGTGGTAAAAGTCCTGTTGAAGATGGGATTACTTGCTGTTTAAGCTATGTGCCACTAGACATAGAAACTGTAAAAGTAGATGCATCCATCACTTCTGAGTTATGTCCCTAAGAAGCTGTAATTATTCATGTTAGATCAGAATATAATCTCAGAATTTTCTATTTCATTTACTAAACCCAAGCAAAAAGAATTCTTTTCATTTTAACACCTTATAACTTTGGCTTTTTCTTTGTTACTCTTGCTATCTCTCAGGACTGAAAAACTAGCTTAGTTATGTATTTCTTTATACTCAGAAAACAACAGTGTCGTCATGAATCATCTTGTCAGGAAAGCCAAGAATAAATCCGAGGTGTGCTCATGGCACATCCCTTCCCCTATTTTCCTCCATAAATACCATTCAAGAAGCATATTCTTTCAAAGGATTTCCTTTTAAAATGACAGAATTTTGCTGGATTTTAAGTAATTTGTTGGCGTCATCTTTGTAGGAAGGCTTTAGAAAGAGTATTGCATTTTAAGGACATCCAAGAGAAGGGAAACCCACACACATGTATTTATTCAGTGACAATATATTGAATATTGGCTATGTACTGGTGCCATTCCAGGTAATGAATAAGATAGATCAAAAGAATTCTTTACCTTCATTAAAAATAAATAAACCTATTGGGAGGAAGAAGCAGACAATAAACAAATAAATTATTAAAACAAATAGTGTAGTAGATGGTGTTTAGTGATATGGAAGAAAAAGCAAGAAATGGTGACAGGTTGAACACAGAAGGAAGTATTTGGAATAGCTCACTTTATCTCTTTTAAAAATCTCATTTGATCTGATGTGGTTTCTGTGTGCACAGAGCCACTTTATGATTCGATGTTTTAATTAGTTGTGTTTCTTACCCTCTCAGTAGCATATAAACCCACAACCACATTTTGGGGATGTGAAAAATGCATGTGCCTTTAAGTTAGCTTTTATCTATGTCTTACAATTTGTCTTTTTCAATTTTTATTTTAATAACTACAGATAGTTTTCCTATTGGATTTTCTATTTTTAATTATTTTAAAAATAATATATTTATTTCCAGTTTATCTGAAAATAGTTGATCAAAAATATCTGGCATAACTCAGACTATATTTTTACCCTAAATCATGAGATTATTTGTATGAGATTACCATTTAATTCTGCTATACGTGGAGGTAAACAGAACTTGACTAACACTACAAAATTTGAAGAACATTGCTTCCTTCAAGGAACTACTCAACCATTCATAAGTATTAAAGCAAATGTTGGCCAGTAATTGTGGGATGAGTTAGGAAGAGGTATCCCCATGTGAGCCTAGTGCATCAGAGCCTTGAATAAAGCGATCAATAAATATTTGTAAGAGAAAATTCTCATGTGCAGTAACACTGCAGGCCTGGCCTAGGTGCTGACAATTAGAATAGGATGTATTGAGAAGGGTTTTAAAGGTGAATGTGAAAGGGTGGACTGTTGAGGAATATGTTGATGATGTCAAAGAGGAGAAACAGGCATCTTGTTGAGGAAAAAGTGTGGAGCATGATTTACCTTTGGCCTGAGATAGTCAGGTTGAGTGCTCATACATCTTGGAATCAAGGATTGGGAAGGGTGATTTTGAAATAAACAAATCTGGCTCAAGATCAGGAGGCAAGGTACAGAGGTCATTATTGGCAGTTGGGAGTAGACTAAATGCTGGAGAAGGTGGCCAAATTGTATAAGAAAACAAGGGAAAATGATATCATTTAGGGTCAAGAGAAGGAAGAGGCATGAGAATAGGACAAAATTGTGGGAATTGAAGAGGTAGGGTGGATTATTCCTTTGTGATCTGAAAGATTTCGTTGAAAAGGGATTGTTTTAATTGTTAATCCCAGCCTTCACATCCTTGTGATTTTTCTAACCTACATAATTAATCCATGCTCATTAAATGGAGCCAAAGTGAAGAAGAACGTGGGCTCTGGGACTGCATGCAAGGTTGTACAATTGTATTGCCTATGAAATATATAGTGCTTAATAAAGCGTTTTACTGTTCTTTGTGTGTAGAATACAAGTAATTGAAACAACCTTAGAAATGATTTTCACCATTTAACAAATGAAGAACAAAGAGGTTAAGGAACTTGCTCAAGGTCACACAGCCATTTAGTGATAAAGGCAGGATTCAAGTCAGACACTGCCCCTACATCCTGTGCTGTTAGCCACTCACTATCCTCTCTTTATGCAAGTCATGAGATTTAACCTTGCCTCTCTGGGGGATAATTTCTATCAAGTCTCCTCTTGTACTGCAGTTCTCAATTTCTACATATGTCATTCATAAACATTTCCCACCAGGTGCTTTTAGTTGACAAATTTCTAAGCTTCTTACATTCCTCTAGCTCTGTTAACCTCCTCATGTGAAGCAGAGGCCCTGTGAAGGGCATCACAGCCCTTACTAGATAAGCAAATATCACATGAAGTGTACATTGTACCCACTCTTTTATATCTCAACACATGAGAGGCTCGGAGCCACTAAGTGCGTTTTAATCACCCTAGATTTGCAAGAGTTGGTCCTAATAGCACTTCTAAAGGGCATCATTACTTCTACAAAAATATTTTCTTATAGAATATTTGTAAAGAAAATGCCTGGTAAATCTTGTCTTGAATCATCTCACCAAATGTTGTTTTCTTCAGAATTGTGTCCGCAGATCCAGTGTTGCTTTCTGTAATGGTCCTGAGCTATATAGGTGAGATCTGTTTGGAGGCCTCCTCTCTTAACTGCTCTTGATATGTGACCTCACATTGACACCCACCATGAATTACGTAGCAGATACTGGTCACAAGAATTGTAACTTGTTTGAGGGTCATAGTTGTTTTCATTATCTTTGAAAGGGAAAATAAAAGTGGCTGATTATAATAGCTTAAGGATAAGCTGATGTGCTTGTCCATAGGGGCTGGGAAGAGCCTAGTATTAGGGATATGTTTTTAGACCTCTAAGAACATGGTGTTCAAAATACCCTGAAGATTGGAGAAATGCCTCAGAGTCATTAGCTGTGGAGAAAAAAAAAAAATCAGTATATTCAATACTAGCCAATTCAAGATGCCCAGTTTAAATAATGACCTAAATATGTTATACATTTTCAAACAATTGCATTAGAAGAAAAGAGAAGGCAGTAGTTGAAAACAAGTGCCCAAATAAGATCCAGGGCATTTTGTAACAAGTTTGTTAAATCAGTTAACTGAGAAAATGCAAATTATTATAGTACTTCAATCAAATTTATTTTTGATATCAAATAATGGAGTATTTTTTATAGAATTAACACCGTCACTGTGTTCTGTGGTCATTTTTTACAAGGCTGGGGATTGAAACCATTACCTAAGATCACACCAGGCAAGTGCTCTACCACGGATCTGTACCCCAGCCCCTCACTGGAAATGATGTTACACAGAAGAATGAATAAAAAATGGAAACAAGTCAAAAAGGTGAAAAAATGAAGAACATAAAATAATGGCCTGTGTTCATTCACTCACTGATGTCCTGTGCAATACTTTGTTATTAAGAACATGGAGGAATCCTTGAGCCAGTGAGAAAGTTTTGTTTTGGTTGTTTCATTTTGATTTTTGTGAATACTTCCTCCAGCCCCATCCTATGAAGAAATTCATATTATACCATCAATGGAAGTGATATTAAAAATATTTTAAAATGGGCATGACAAAGAGATAAACCCTGCAGAAGGGACAGCTGTGCTAAACATTTGGTACATGATGGTACGTGATAACCAAAAGGTCGCTGTCTTACCTGTCTTTTGATTCTGGCTCCTTTGATTACTATGTTTCTGGACAAGTTCACTGTGCTTCAGACCAATGTGATCATGGTGGACAGGGGAGACAGGAATGGTACAAGCATGGATTCATTTTGTTCCTACCTGTCATAAAATGTAACTGTACTTAGAGAAATTCTTTGTTCATTTTACTACCCCTCCCCAAAATCTGGATCACGTTTTTCTTTCAGTGGAAAGGAAACATTGGGAAAGCAAAGAGTAAAAAGAAATTTCAGCCAAGTGAGGAAAGAGCTTTGGTTTTTCTTGTTCTTTACCATTTATTACATGAGTGACTTTGATGAAAAACACTGTTTCTGAAAACCAGTTTCCTTATCTGGAACAAAGAGCCACCAAAGATACATTATATGTGAAAGTGCTTTGTAATCTGTTAAATTCTGTGTAAACATGGTGTACTTGTATTACACCTTAGGACAATTCATATCTTAAAATCTATGAAATAAATTATTATTTTACAGGATTAATAGTCCCCAAATCCAGGAAACCCACATTTTTATTCTGGCAGGGCTTTTTATGTTTTTTAAAAGGGTAAACCTCTTGAATTAACTCACTCTTCTCCAGATCATGGTAGAGGTGTCAGATTATGGTATATATTCTGTACCATTTTACTTATGTTATATTTCCATAGCCCTACTTGGTGATTCTCCGAGTATGCTGTGAAGTTTGAGCTATGTGAAAAATTGAACCATCCTAATCAGTCATAACATGTACTTATAGTGTATGTCCAAAAGCATTACTCTTATTAACCTTGTAGCCAAGAAATTCGATCCCTCTCCTCAGAGGGGGCTCATATTAGGATACTCATATAGGAGCTGATTTGACCACTTAGAGCCTTTTGCCTAAGATAGGTAGGTTGTGAGGGCAAAAACATGCTCTTCTAAAAGACATGTTGCCAGCACTGAATTTTAGGATCTGAGGCTGAGCTTATGTTTGGCAAAGAGAGGACAAAATGTTTAGGGCAAGAAGGCTGACTGGGAATGGCTCCTGGGAAAATCTGAACCCAGGAGAGACCAGACATGGCAGAAAAGGACTATTTCTGGGAGGTCATTTCTGGAGCTGAGTCTGAGCTGGCTAACAGGATATATACATGGATTGGCTTCACCATATCTGAAGAGAAAAAGAAAAATTCACTACTATAGGTCCTCAGGAACCTTTTAAAACGCTCTAGGATAGGTCATGATTCCTGAAGAAAAATAGGACATTTTAATTGTTCTGAAGATCTTTCTTGGAACCAGAGGACAGACCTTTTAAAAAACTGGATATACTAGTAAAGGGATATTTGATAATTTTAGCCTTAAGGAAGAAGCAAATTAGATCTAAGTTTGCATAACAGCAGAGGGCAAAGAGATTCCTGTATGATTTTTTGAGTTTTATTTGAATAAACTTTAATAAAATGGACCAGAGTGGTATGTTCCATTGGCAAGATTTTACTAATACTGTTTGACAGCTGCATATTCTGAGTGCATGGATTTTAGGAAAAATGTTAGATTTAGGGAAGGATCTTGAAGAGAGCTAACTATAAATATTTATCTTGCTATAGGTAACAACCCATTTCTGTAACACTGTGGTATATTTCTGTTTAGAGGGAAAAGTACCAAAGAGACTAAAATGTTTCCAAAGACATTCTGAAAGGGATGGGAATGGCAAGGGTTGGAATTAAAAAAAAAAAAAAAAGGCTAATTGGAGCTATTACAAACAGGTTCTGCACTACAGTCCATTTAAGATTGGTTTTCCTATTGATTAGTGGTGGCTGATTGCTTTAGCTAGACCATCCCTGGTAAGAGAATTCTGTTCTTTTCAAAGACCTTTAAGTAGATGATTATGATATTTAACTGCTTTTCAAACACAAATTATTCTTCTGTTGGACTTGAAATAGAAAGCATATGCTTTCAGTATATTGTACGTGTTTGAGTTAATACGAAATTTATGAATGAAGAGCGGAACAAGATCTATCTCTAAATTTGGAATCTTGGAAGTGATTTTAGAACCCAGCTTGAAAGATTTTTTTTAAAAAGCCTGAAGAGTACAGAATAAAACTATATGAATAATTCATAAAGTCCTAGAAATATTAATCAAATAGTTTAGACAGTGATATGTCTTTTCAATTTGACTAATTGACTTAAAAAAAAATAGTTCCTGGCCAAATGAGTGTTTGTGTTAACTCCTGTGGGAGGTTTCTACATTTTGATTAAAATTCCATACCAAATGTCAGTTTGTACTGACTATATCATGAGTAGGCTGGTGCTGGCAGCTGAAGAAATGTGCTCCGCCTTCTTGTCACTTTGTGAATGGATTGTGAAGGGTTTGTTAATTTGCTTTTCACTCCAGTGGAGCAGATATTCACAGATATCTGCTATGTTGCAAGACCATTTTATTTGCATAATGAGAAGAGTGGTTTCGGGGAGGGTTGTTTGAGAATGGGATAATAAGGTACATTAAAAATAGAAATACTTGGCCTTGTTTGCTTTTATTCCTGATATCTTTAGAAACACTCTTGCTTCTGTTGCTTTCCAGCCACGACCTTTTTAGGTAGGGTGATTAAAGGGTTTGGAACTTCAGTGCCTGATGCTCCTTCTTGCTCGAGCCCTTCCCCTTAGCCCTTCCTATATTCCAGGCACAAACCCATACTACTTAGATCCTCTTAGATTTTAAAATGCCAAATAGATTTTTCTGACTCTATCAAGAGATTGCGTCTCTTCTATAAGCAAAAATATGAATCTCTTCTAAATCCCAAAGATGAACTACCTCCCTCCTTTGCCTTTTTTTTTTTTTTTTTTGGTTGTTGATGTTAAAGAACATAGTATATGATACATACATTTTCCCTCTAATAAGAGTACAGCATTTCACATTAAATGAAACCTATAAAGGATGCTGATTGATACTGAGAAGGAAAGGGATGGTGTCAGCCGTACTGGTTGCCTGAAACAGAATGCACTGCACAGTGCTTAGTGTTAGATTTATGGAATGGCTCCTCTCTCAGTGTTGTCCCTGCTTTACACAATTTGGTTCTTTGTTGCTATCGAAACAGCTTTACTTCCTAAGCCATTGTGATTGTGCAAGGGGAGGCGGCTGTGGCGGGCAGGGGTGGTAGTAGTAGTGAATGACACAGCTTTGCCGGATGACATGTAGCGGACCTCTGCATCAGCCAAGAAGAATTAAGCTTTGTCACTCCCCACTGGGACTACCTTTCTCCTGGAATGTGCGCGAGGAATTCACATGCTGCTGCCGCTGCAGCCACCAGAGCAGAGCCCTGAGTACACTTTGCCAGAGAAAGCAGTGAGCAAGAATGATAGCTGTCTCTTTTAAATGCCGCTGTCAAATTCTGAGGCGACTTACTAAAGGTATCGTGCTTTCCTTATTATAACGCAGCGAGTCTGTTGCAGCATCCTATAAACACAGTTTAATGATTTTTACTTTCAAATATGACTGCCTTTACAATTTACTCTCAGCAACAAAGAATTGAAAGATTATATATATATATGGATTCAGCTTTGCTTTCTGTCCCTACATCATGGCTATGTTTATGCTGAGATCATGAAACTAGCTTGTGTGATTTTTTTTTAAACAACTTCATTTCTTGCTGAAAAGAAAATGTTGGGGGTCCGGTGCTGAAGTTATTATGGGAAACTGTCATTTTTGCATGCTGATTAACTGGTCAAGAGGGGTCAAGTGTGCGTTCCGGTCCCTTCTACGATACATGCACTAAATGGGCTGGTGGTGTCAGGACTTGCACATCTGATAAACCCACAGAGTAATTGTTTATTTTATTAATTTCCAACATTTTATAAGCTTTTTCCCAAGACAGCTTTGATTTGTGTGTGTGTTAGAATTACATGTTCAGAAATACAGGTATTGTGAAATGCCTGTGTGATGTTTGAAGAAGTTTATTTCAAAGTGAAAATCATTGCTCTATATCTTAGTATCAAGAATTATTGACTTGAGAATGTCTCTCTTAGAACTCTAAAATGTTCATTAAATCTCCCTGTAATATTTTAAATGTTTTCTTTTGAAATCACTGTCTCTGTTGTATCTCATTTACTTTTTTGTGTCTTCCATTGTAAAGCTTAGTGGCTGGCTGCTTTAAATTCAAGATAGATGGATGGATGTGTAAGTTCTCTTGCATTATTTCCTTTAGGTAGAATCTTCTTTAGAGAATGTATATTATTAAAAAGAGAGAAACTCCACTGTGAATAAAAGTATGTAGATGCAAATGCCTTTCTTTTCTAGCCTGTAATAGAGGACTGTCAAGTAATTAATGGATGTAATTATGTTCTAGAAGCTCTGAACCTATAAATATGTTAATGGATGCTATTTCTATCAGTTTAGCTTGACATATCAGAGTTCTTTGATCACCAGCAGTGCAGCTAAAAATGCAATTAATATTTTATTTGGCAGAAGAATGAACGCAAAGGAAATAGTGAGAAATAGATCTGGAGTCAATAACAGGAAAGAGAATAAATACTACATACCAACTTACCAAATGTGTTTGTAAATTGTGTGGATAGCAGAGTGAATTCTTTAAAAGGTTTCTTGGGAGAACATAGGAAAGACTATCTGTTTTAGGCTGTTAGCATGGGTCTATAAATTCTGTTTTCACTTTATTCTATGCAATTGGTACAAATGTACAACTTCTTTTGATAAATACTCTTTATGTTACAGATTTGAATAAGACTTATAAAAGATAAATTTCTTAGTCTAAAAAGTTTCCTAGCTGATTTTAGCATTTATTTATCTTGATATTCAGAAGGTGCCGCTCTTCTTATATCATAATTATAAAGCAATCAATATTTTCTACTTGTGTGTATCACAAATTCTCTTCTAAATTCTACTTACTAAGAAGAGGGTGAGCCCAATTTTTAGTTCTTATCACTACTTTTAACTTTTTCCAGTTTTCTGAATCTTATGGAAGCATTGATCTCTTTAAGTAAAAGAAGATTGAATTGCTAAAAATCTAGACGGTTGAGACATTTTCTCTGTATTTTTTACTCCCCCCATCCTTATATCTGTTCTATTTTCTATTTAACATAAGACAGCCAATTCATGACTAAAATAAAATCTCAGTGTGGAATCAATCTTCTATAATTGGGCTCCTCTTTGTATTTGGCTTGATATTCAAATGTTTGCAAAAATGTGTCTGAGTAATGTAATGCTTTACCTTGCCATGAGTGGACTTTCTTATCAAAGTTCCAGTCTCAGCAATGCTATCTGGTGTTCCAAAGAGCATTCACTTAATTCCAGAACCTCACCCCTACCAATGGGGCTAGTTTATTAGGCTGTGGTACATATAATTGAGACCTTAAATTCCCTCTTGCTTGGTTTTTCTGTTTGGTGATGGATACATGCTTGAATGGAGTTTCTTCCCTGTCCCATTCTCCCTACCCACACAACACCCACACCTTTACCCTCTACACCTAAACACACCTATCTCTATCTCCTTGAGAGTTGAACCTGATACTCACTCTTCCAGATACTTAGCACAGTGCCCTGAACCTAGGAGCTGCTTACAAAATGTCTGTTAAAATGAAGTGTGTGTATATAGGTGAAAGTAGTAGAATATGTGAGTTTTCTGGGACTTGTTAGGAGATACTTCATGAACTTGATTAGACCCATTGAAGCTAAAACATTACCTGGATCTTAGAAGACGTTCACTTCATGCCTTTGAAACTGCTTTGCTATATGGTTGATATTACCCATGAGATAAAGAAATATGACAGTTGCAATATTTTTCTAATTCTCTGAAGAAGAAAATATGCAATTAAAGGAAAACTATTTTCTTACAAATATTCTCATTGTTAACATTTGATATCTGTTTATTCATTTAACAGATTCCTATTCAGTTCCTACTGTATACTAGACACTGACATTTTTGCTTCAGAATCCTGGATATTTTATAAGTGTATCAAGCATTTTAAATTAATTTGTTGTTGAACAATAAACACATTTTTCCTCACTGAAGTATAATTTTGAAAGATCTACAGAATATGTGTTTTGTAAACAAATCCTTAGATCATCGTCACAAGAATGCATGACCCACAGAATTAGAGCAGACCATATTTCAGGTGAACGTAGCACTTTTTAACTTGAAAATTGAATCTTTTTCTTATTAAGGCTTCAGGTAACTGTTTCAGTTATTTTGCCTTTTCATACCTCTGCCGATATATAGCAAGAAGAAAATAGCCTTTGCCCAGTGCCATTGCAACAGGAACATTGAATCACCAAAAACCAACTACTGTCAAAAGTGTTCTTTTGCACCTAATATCGAAATCCAGAGAAGACATGCCACTGCTCTTCCCCACTCCGTCTAGAGTGAAACACATCTACGGATTACCTCGCCTTGCAGCCAAATCCAAAAATAACATTTTTTCAGCTTCCCAGCCACATCTGACAAAGGAATTTCCTTCTGGGAGTCAAGCTCCGCTTGCGGTACCTACCTGCCCAGCAGCTTACCTATGAGGCTCCTGCTGGGGCCTATAGCACAGCAGGAGAAGAGGATCTGGGCTAGAGAAGGGAATCTACTCTCATAGCTCCTGCAGGCTTTGTGCTTTTTCACTTGTTTTGATGTCATTACTTTTCTTTGAGACAGTTTGGCCTTGTATATAAAGAAGTGTTTTCTGTTGTGATAACTCGTGAGTTTTTCCTTCCTTCCTCTCAGGCAGTTCTGTTTTTAGTTCAGAGATCTGGATTTCTCACGCTCTGCTGGCTGTGGCATTTCCATCCACATGCTGTACTCTACCAATGTCAACAGCAGCCAGTTAATATTTCCTGACATTTCACAGGGAGCATGGCTCTGATCGTTTTTTATGTTTTTTGTTATCTACTGCATCTCCCTATTTTCTCCTTGCAGGCTCAAAACTCATGTCCCAAAGCTCTGCCTTCATGTTAGTATAAATTTAAAATTTCTTCGCCACAGCTGGCCTTACTGTCATTTTATTTTTTAATTTGCCTTCACATTCTCTCTCTTTCCAAACACACATATGGCCTTGAATCCAATTAACTAGATCCTGACCCTTTTCCCATTAGGTTACTCCATGCAGTCCTGTTGATTTTCATCCCAGCTGGGTGTCAGAGTGAGATGTTTGTGGCCAGCATCCAACTGCTCCCTGCTGTGTATTCACTTTCCTTCTCACTTCCTCTCTGTCTCCTCCCTGGTTTTTCCTCCTAATCCCAATATTTTCCTTCTTTTCTGCTGCCTGGGCACATATGGGTATTGATCTATCTACAGGCACTGAGTAAAGTTATAAGGCTTTGCGTTTTGTTCATGCTCACATTTTCTCCTTTTCAGTCTTCAATCTATACACGTCCCCCAATCATGGAGTCATCATGCTTGAAAGGGAAGGTCAGACATTAATCTAGGACTTCTCTCTAGGGAGAGCTGAAACTCAACCATCATATTCAGCCAGCAATGTTACCCTTAATTCTCTCCAACAAGAACAATCTCTGCTTATCAAGGGACCATTCAGGTCACCTCTGACTCATTCTAAACTCTGAGATTCTTTGACACTCATCCATTGTTTAAAATTCTGCTATTCAGAGAATTGTTTCCTATGTGTAATTTCAATTAGATGCAATAATATATTTAATTTGTTTGTCTTAATGGAAGCAGAAATACATTTCTGCCTTTTCTGGTCTGCAAAATCTTTTAAACCAACAAACAACTCTGTATCAGTCATTGAGTTCAGTGTCATGGGCTAAGTGTGATGGCTTCTTTTTTCATAGCCACAAATTTTCTGTCCAGGTCCTTCCACACTTTCCCATCAGTCTGTGTCTTGTCTCATGCTCCTTATCTACTCGGTGGTATGATTCTGAATTGATTATCATCTGGGTTGAGAATGCTTTCTCTCTGCTGGACCTCATTTCTCCTGTCTATCCTCATCCCTTCTGCTAACCCTCTCTGGCCTCCTCTGTCAGGTCTGCCATCTGGAACAGCTTGACTGTATCTCTCCAGCTCATTAACTTTCCATCCCTCTTCAAATCTCATCTGAAAAACATCCTGTCTCCTTTACCTCTACCCTTAATTTCACACCATCCAAGCCATTTTACTTATTTGTCATTCTATCCTATAAACCTTTTGAAATACCTTGCATTTAAAATATCCTTCAAAAAATAACGTTGTCTTATTTTGTTGGAGTTTGATTTATTCTAGAGTGTGGAGTATATTTCTCTCTCAAATATGGAGACGTGGTGTGCATAGAAGAATTTTGCAACACGATCTCAGGCAGGTGTTGTTCTCCAGCAAGTGCTGAGGATGGTATTGGCTGAGTGTGATAGATTTCTTACTGTGCTTCTGGAACAGTACTTTGAGGAGATTTAGATTGAATAGTGGCTTGGACTGCTTTACTCCCTAGTGATCTGAAGTTTTTTTCTTTTATAAAACTTGTTTGGCTTATCACAGTGGCATCTCTGTTTCTCCTCCACCTTTTGAATAGGAATTCAATGCTAGAATGCTTTACCTACTTCTGGGAGATATTCTTCCTTCAGATGAAATATGTGCCTCTATCTTGTACAAATGAATCAAAAAAATTCAGCCCCTTCTGATATAATTGAGGCTGATCAGGAAAAAAAGCTGGTTCATTTTAAGGAAAAGGAAAGTCAATTTAGGACAAGTATTCTAACTTATTACCTTGTACACTTTGGAAAAGTGTTCAGAAGAAAGAAAAGTAGATAGCTCACATTTATTGAACTTTGCTATGTGCCAAGCACTGTTCCAAACACTTTTCCTGTACTAACTCATTTAATTCTTGCAAAAATATTATTGTTATTACCACCATCATACAGGTGAAGAAAGCAGCAGAGCCTCAGAGAAGTTAAAGGACATTTCTAAGTTCATATAGATTAGAGAAGATGTGGAGCCAATACCCAACATTTCACTTTTACCGCCACTTATTCTACATAAGGAGAACCTCAGGCCTGCCCATGAGAAAAATAAAAAGGAATCCACAAAAGCAATGCTTTGTGATTCTCCCAGCATCCACGTGGTGTGAGAGGAACAGAACAGAGTAGAGGCAGACAACAGAATAGAGATGTGTTATCCTGTCTTAGCTCTCCCCTTGTTAATGTGTAGCAAAAAGAAAATATAATGATAATAATAATAATAATACCAGTAATAACCCCTTGAGCCTCAATGAATCTCAGTTTTTATCTGTAATTTTAAAAATCACATATGAAAACCATTTCATAAGTAGTATGCTCATATTAATTGTAACAAGATTATCTTTCTGTTGCATTTGATTTATTTGAAATTTTTATTGTAGTGAATTCACTTCATTCTGGCAGAAATAGTTCTAGAAAGGGCAAAATATGTGCTTTGGGGATTTCTAGTGGATCATTTTGTTTTGTGGTCCACTTCTCAAATCATCAACCCTTAGCATCAATGTAAACTAAAAGAAATGTCCAAATATGGGTGAAAAGAAATATTTTATTTTTATGTGACTTTTCTTACTTTTCTAGGGATCTATTTAAATCTGGAGTGTGGCTTAGATCTGAGTTGTCCCCCAAAAGGCACATGTGCTCATAGGTGGGAACATTTGGGAGGTGACTGAATTATAGGGTGCTACAGCTGGCTTATCATTACAAGGCAGCATCCCTTCAGAAGAGGTGGGCCCTGGAAGTTGTGGCTGGAAGGGTGCATCTCCTTTCCCGGTTCTCTTTTCTCTCTGCTCCGTCTCCTAGAAACTTCTGCCACTGTAGCTCCTGCCTGGAGCTAGCTGACCATGCAAGAACTGAAACTTCTAAAACATGTGAGCCAAAATAAACCTCTCCTCCTTTAAGTGGCCGATATTGAGTATTGAGTCCCAGCAATGGGGAAATGACTAAGACAGGAGCTAAAGGCCACCAGACTCCTTTAGTCCCTTTATGCAGAAGGTTATTTTTTTTTTATTGAGTTTATTGGTATATTTAGGGATACAGTACAGTTACATTCATCGTTGGGATCATGTACCTTTACATGGCAAGTCTTGATTCTCATTTTTTCCCCTTACCTCTGCCCTCCCTTCACCCCCTCCTCCCCTCCCCATCTACAAACACTTTATTTTCATCTTTTCATTCTCTCACATTTTTTTCTTTTCCCTTTTTGTTCTTCCCCTACGTATCACACCTTCCCTACACCTTTAGCTCCTTTCCTCCCATTTCTAAATGTCAGTAATCTTATTAGAATCTTATGCATTGTTGCAGAATATTCACACCAGGGAAACTATTTGGTATTTACACATGTGGGACTTATTTATTTCACTTAGGAGTATATCTTCAATATGTATCCATTTTCCTATGAATGAATCTATTCTCTCGCTCTTTATGGCTGAGTAATATTCCATTTTATAGAAAAACCACAACTTCTTTATCCAGTTTCCAACGGATGGGCAAATAGG
>NW_022900927.1:31562858-31578650 GCF_012274545.1 Fukomys damarensis | reverse complement strand
AGTTTATTGGTACATTATAGGTATACAGTACAGTTACATTCATTACTGGGATCTTGTACCTTTACATGACAGATCTTGGTTCTCATTTTTTTCCCTTTGTCCCTGCCCTCCCTGCACCCCCTCCTTCCCTCCCCATTTACAAACACTTTATTTCCATTTTCTCCTATTTTTTTCTTTGCCCTTATTCCCTTTCCCCTACCCTTCCCACTTTCCCTACACCTTTAGCCCTTTTCTTCCTATTTCGCATTGTTAATTATCTCATTAGGATCTTGTGTACTATTATAGTTTTTCACACCAGAGAAACTATTCGGTATTTACACATGTGTGCCTATTACCTTTCTTCTTCCAATTTTAACTGAAGTTGATCTACTCATTGTAAAGAATTTTACCTTCATTTGTACTTTGCAGGAAGTCTGTTTCTCTAGCCTCCAGTTAGGGATACATGCATGCTGGTACCAGACTGTACAGAGCCAATGTTTAAAGTTTCTAGGATTTTGTGAGCTAGTAATTAAACACAACTTTTAACAAAAGTTGCATAAATTTACAACTAAAGTGTAATAAAGACAAATAAAAATCCATCACCTCATAATCACTACTTTACTGCTTTTTACTTTTTATACTTTGAATATCTACTATACCTGTGTGGCAAATAATAAAAAATACCATAGGAATAGAGGGCAAATTCTAGGACTTTAAATTACTATTCGTTAATAGCACCATATGGATTTTCAGGCATACCCAACTGCTACCTTTTTTAACGTCTAGTTCCAGGTCCCCCTGGAGCAATGCCTAGAAATCTGTAGCCATGGTCCACTTTAGATTCTAGGAAAAGCAGAGCCTTGCAGACCAACCCATGATGATATCACCTCCCCCAAGCAGAAGTAATTTCTCCATTATGGGAACCAGGCTGCCCCCCTCCCAAGCAAGAACACAGTTGCCCTTCAAGCCATGAGGATTATTGCAGAGGTATGAAACCAGTACTGAATTTATGATCCAGCCCACCTCAGCTAATCCATAAAAGATGGACTTTTTCTGTGAGCAGGCCAGTCTAAACCTCTTCATCAGAGTGAACCCATTCCAGCTCTTCTGCTGAAGCCCTTTACCTGTTCTCTCTTGGTTTCTAATTCTGCCTAGTAAATTTGCCCAAGCCTCTCACTGAAATTCTTCTCTGTGATAGCAGTCTACAAACATACTCTGTGAAGCAAGTGATGTCCCTGTCTTTTCTTTGGGGGACCTCTTAGAACCCATGAACTGACAGAAATACCGTACATAGCATATGAATACACATCTCTTACAAACTCCATATGCAGTAACATTATTTCATAGCCTGAAATTGACAGTGTTGGAAGCATTTACAACAGGGAAACAGGCAAATTTTCTAAATCAAGGAATCACTTTACCTGACCCCAAGACGAATACTCAACATTAACGGATAAACCAAAAAACAGATAATCTTGCTCTGAATTCATGGAACCTGTGTAGACTTCTTTCATTATGTTTTCTAAATAAGATGATAATTACATTTCTCCATGTACAAGCATCAGACTAGTAAATTCCTTGAGGCTAATATACATGTGTATCATTTATATCATAGGCAAACATGAATTAAATACAAAGGAAATGCCTGATGAATTCTGTTGGATGGATAGTGTCAATTTCTAAAAAATATTTTGTTGTTTTTGAGACAGGGTCTCGCTGTGTAGTTCAGGCTAATTTTAAACTCAGGGTGTAGTCTAGGCTGAACTCAAATTCACAACAATCCTCCTACCTCAGCCTCCTGAGTGCTGGGATTACAGGCGTGTGCCACTGAGCCTGGCTTGGATAGTGTCAATTTCTAAAGATCTCCTGAATTAACCAATCTCACATATTATTTTAGACTGGGTCTCGGATAATACCTTGCCTTTCACACGAGTTTCTGATTTTTGAAAATGTTCCTTCAGGCATTCATATCACAGAAAGAAGTAAGCTCTGGGGATATTCTGAGGATCTTGAGCATCCTTCATTCAACACCTGCTAATTTCCCAGTTTCCCTTTTAACTAGAGGGGTGTTCCTTGCCCTCCTTCTCTCCCTCCTCCTCTCAAAGCCTGCTCAGGGTAGGCTGGAGGAAGATACTGGCAGGATGCCAGGAACAGCACCAGGGAGCTGGAGACTGAAGGACAAACTGTTGTTAAATTCTGCATGACAAAATTCTCAATTAAATTCAATTTGGGGAATATTTAGGACCCCACAGAGTTTCTGATTGAATTGAGTCTGTCCTATTCTGTCAAGCTAGGTGGCTTCATATGGATCAAAAATTAGTTTTATTTATCACCTTTGTTTTCTAACTGGTTTGTTGATGAATTTGATTCATAAGCTGTAAGATTCAAAATCAAGACAGTTCCCATGAGTAATTAATCCCCCAGAGTATTGGTGCTGTTTATTTATTTGTTTTAAATGCATGCCTCCCAAATGTTAAAACCTGTATCAGGATTAGAAACTACTGACAAACTGACTACAAACCTTTGCTTCAGATACTTCCCAGATTATCAGCATGAAAGGAAAAAGGGCAGTTCTAAAAATGGGAGGAAAGGCTATCAAGAGACCAGCAGTTTTCAGAAATTTCTGGAACATGGAAAGTTGATAAACAAAAGCAAATATTAGAGTCCAGAACAAATACAAGAACAGTGAAGGGGTGTCAGACATACAGGCTGCAAAACTGTGTTATTTTGAGAGATCAATAAGGAAAACAAAAACAGAACAATGTAAGTTTTTGACGGAAGGAGCAGACTGGAAAGTTATACACTGCCCCCCCATCACCCTGCCTTGTAGTATCATCCCCTAATTAAAGCTAGAAAGACAATTTTAAAAGAAGTTCATGAATCTGGAGTGATGATGACCCCCAGGAGAAAGCCCTCCTATTTTGGCATGGAGTTGCTGAGGAATAGGCAAGCGCTTGCTTTGTTGCCTGTTATCAACCTGAGCCTTTAAGTGAAGCCTGGCAGTTACTATGCCCTGCAATTCTGGGGGCAGATTGGTTAGGAAAACAGCAATGTAATGCACTAGCTATTTTTATTAGGCAACTTAGTTTTTTATCAATAAATATAAACTGATAACCACAGATCACTGATATTTGAGGACTAACGACTGACCTGAAGAAAACAGGCAATTTGGGAACAAAAGAGACATTCTAAAAAATTCTAATCAGTAGCTTCAGAAGCATTTGAGAAGGTATCACTTCATTACATCTACAAAACAAGACCAAATAAGAAGGCAAAAGAGAAATATATACAAGTTTGGGGAAGAAAAATATGACTAGCGAAATAAATATTTACTTAAAGAACAAGTAGAGAGTGTGAAGGTAGATGTTTGAAAAAAAATAAAGTACACAGATCAATCAGATTACACACACCCTTAACCTAAAATACTTTGAAAGTGGGAGGGAAAATGGGGCAAATGAGGAAGAATTTATAATGGAAATGATTGACGTAAATTCCCATAATTAAAGAAAATGCTTTCAGATTGATAGCACTTTTTAACCTTACCTGGGATGACTAGGGAAGACCTAAACCAATTCTCTTAAAATTCTAGGACATTAAAAAACATCCTAAAAAAGGAAATACTAAAAGCTTCTCAAGGCAAGACAAATACAAGTAGGTTTCTTATAAAGGAAGTGGAATTAACCTAGTATCACACTTTTTAGCAACATGAGATCTTAGAAAAAAAGAGAAAACTTTGATGTTTTCTAGGTTCTGAGAAGAAAAAACTTTGAAATCTAGAAGTATTTATTAGGAGTGAACATAAAAAAAAGAATTCTTTTGCATGTAATTCAGAAAATTTGTCCCACATTCTTTCAGAAAAAAACTACTGGAAAATGTAACTGAGCAAACAGGAAAGTATGAAAGTCAAGAAGCAGTGGATCTAATTTGAGGTCAGTAGAATGATATCCCAGCAGGGCAGATACATTGTAGACAGCAGTTAGTTCAAATAAGAGCACATTCTCATCTGTTCACTGGCCTTTGGCTAACCGAGGGTAGCACATATCATCAGAGTCAGACAGTCTGAAGAACATCTTCCAAAGGGCATGAATTTCTTAACAATCAATGAATGGATAATTAATGTGTTAGATATAAAACTATTGCTAATATAGAATGTATTACGATTAATGGATGAAATTAGTAATGAAATAGAGATACAATTGTTCTTTTGTCAGTAAAAATTTTAAAGTCAACAAAAACCCTGAGAAGTACAAATGCTGTACAAGAAACTAAAAATCTAAATAGGAAGCAGTGTAAATGCGTCACATTTTTAAATAATTGAAAAATGAACTCAAACTTTGCATTTGGAGATTTTCCCACTGAATAACATTCACTCAGCATCATAGAATTACAACTCTTGATTTAAGGATATCAACATCTTACTTGATTCTGCAGTGATTAATAATCATATAATTATGCTGGGGGTTTAGCTCAGTGGTTCTGCTGCCTGCCTTGAAAACTCAAAGTCCCAAGTTCAATCCCCAGTATAAAAAAATGAAATAAAAAAATAATAATCATATAATTATGTTTTATATTTGTTACTTGCTGGATTTTTAAATTTTTATAGTCTATGCAGAAAAAGCACAAAACTCAGTTATAAAGAGAATGTAAGTGTTACAAGCTTTTACAGTATAAAGTAATTGCATACCTAATAAGCTTGGAGTTTTATGGAGGAAAGACAGATAGAGGGCTGCTGCATTCCTCAATTTGTGTAGAATAATGTTGTAATAACAAATTAGTTTCAATTTACTACATGAAGTGGACATACTAAGAATAAAGACTACAGTAAAAAGATTGACACTATGAAAATTTGGCCTGACTATGAAGTAATTGACACTTTTCTATGAGAGTAAGATATGGCACTATTGGTTTGAAAACCTGCTTGACACTGTTCTCTGAGGCAGAGCATGTACATGTCATTTAACTTAGTAATTCCACTCCTATTTTTATACCCATCAAAATGCATAATTTAGGACTTGAAGAGTGTAGGACTGTTCCTGGCAGCACTATTCATAGTAGCTGAGGTCTAAAAACAACCCAGATATCCCTTACTAGTAGACTGGACAGATACATTGCAGCATTTAATGACATACTGTGTAGAATTCAAGAGAAAGCACTGCTCCTACATGCAGCAAAAGGGATGACCCAGAGTACAATACTGAGTCAAGAAAGCTAGGCACAAAAATGTGTATAATTTAATGTCTGAGAAGGGTCAGAAACTTTCAAAACTAATTTACAAGGATAGAAGTCAGCATATCTGTTATCTTCATGGGGAAAATGAGAGCGGGTTTCCAGGATGCTGGTGCTGACCCTTCTGGGTCCAAGTTGTGATTGTTGTAAATGGGTGTGCACACTTCGTGAAAACTCTTACAGTTGTTCACTTTTGGTTATACACTTGTCTTATTTATGTTATATTTCAATAAAAGTTTATTTTTAAAATTAAAAATTTTTAAATAGTCTTTTGTTATGTAAATTTTGTAGAAAGAAGAACTAACTATTACCAGAATGGAGCAAAGGAGTGAGGAAAAGAAGGTTGTGTAACTGAAAGAAATTCCTTTTTCACAAACCATTGAATAAATGGTAACATTCATCTTAGTATTTTCAGAACTTTGAAACAGCAAAAAGAAAAACAAGGAATGAGAATGAAGGGCAGAAATAGTGGAAGAAAGAACTTGTAACTTTTATGGATCTGTACTGTTACATGAAAAAGAAAGCTGAAATAATTAAAATCATATTAATATTACTGTTAGTAGTAACTACCATTTATTCTATGCTTGCCATTATTAAGAAACTAAATTAGATATTCTTTGTAACTTATCGCATTTAAATCTTTACCCTTTTTAATCTTCACCACTTTTGTTAAGATGAAACGATAACTCAGTTTTAATAAAAAGGGAGACAAACATCACGACACTCAAACATAATTCAAAAGACATAAAACTTTATTTAGGAAGAAAATTTTTCAGCAACCAAGACTACATTTCTTGTTAGAGACTCACCATTTGAGTCTGAGTTCCCTAGTATTCCAAGGGATAGGTGAAGAATTCATACTGTGTTTACAAATCTCTTTGCCTGTTTAAAAACCTTCAGAGATAATCAGTTCCTGGTAATAAATACTAGAAGAATGCAGACTATAAATGTTTATCTAATATATGTGATATACTATAATCATGATAGGGCAAAAAGATGAAAGTTTTAAATTTTTTTCTCTTCTTGACTCACTATAACAGGCAAGGACATGATATTATGTTATGATACAGGGAAGTAATGTCTGAGGGAAATGCAGACAGTGGAGTCTGGTCATATTGATTTCTGTACCTCTAGCTCAGCATTTCTCAAGCTCTGCTCTTCACTAAAGGAATTCTGTTAGGTATTAAGAGTTGTCCCATCAAAAATGGGCTCAAGTTAAATTATATTGGAAAATGAAGCAAGTTGTAATTTTTGCCTTTGTAGATTCCATACTATTTTAGTCTATTAAAAATTCTTAGAACTCTACTAGGAAATAAAGCTAATTTGTTTTGTTTAACCAACATTTCCCCTACTTATTTGGTAGTTGGATCATTTTTCAAGTAACACTTAACTTTATGGAAGCCAGATTTGGGGAAATGTTAGTTTACCTCCATACGGCCTAACAAAGGCTGGCATGCAGAGTTTAGAGTTGCTTGTTATTAGTAGATCCATAGGAGCATTTCATGTGGTCTTAACAAGTGCTGTAAGGTGGGAAATTTGCAGCTGAATTTTGAGAATTGCCTGAAGTGCCAGTATTTTCTGGTATTGTTTATAAAATTAAACTCAGATGTGTGGAAGGCAAAGTTGCATTGATACAAAAATTTAGAAGACTGAGAAATTGTTTCCTAGACAGAGTCCTCCCATACACTTCCACTCAGCAGTGAACTACGAGGATGTTTGCAGTTGAATCACACACACACACTACCACCACCATCACCCCTATGCCCCAAGCACACCTCCCCCGTTCAGAACTGTCTGCATTTTGAATCTATGGAATCTTCTCAAGTTAGTTTTATCATACCATTTGCTTCTTTGTCGTGAAGTACAAAAGACATTGTTTCAGTTAATCACATTTCTAAAGCAGCCATCACTCATTGGCCACCAGAGAATGAGAGAGGTAAAAAAAGTATCTCATATACTATCCAATTTTGGATATGGCTGTTTGTTGAAGAGCCTGGAAAACTAAGTTCTCTACACTGTATGCCTTCTTTCATACTGCTCAATGACTAAACTTTGGCACAGATAGGGTCAATTTTTCAATTTTATATTACAGAGTATTTGCCAAATATAAACATTGTCATTAGTATATCTTGTTCTTGTTCCTTTAGGGCTATAATTTATCAATATATCCTCAGATATCCTCAGAATAAAACTGTGGCTTTGAGAATGATAATCATCTTTCAATTTGATAGAACCTGTGGACATAATTCCAATTGATCTTAAAACACCATAAAGTTGTCTTGATAAAGCTTAAGAACAAAGGGAAAGCCACACCATTTAGAATTAGAATTTGATCTGTCAAATAAGCATTCTTATTAGCTGATTCTTTTTTTCCTATAAAAAAATCCTTTAATAGATATTACTTTGAATTCATATGGTGCCTTCTTCAAGAACCTTAAAAGCTTTACAGACATTATTTCTAATTAATCCCACAACAACCCTGTGAGGTAGGTATTACTCCCATTTTGCAAGACAGGGAGACTGAAGCACAGAGAGATTAAGTGACTTGCCCAAGTTCACACAGTTAAATTCATTGAAGAGCCAGGATCTGAGCACCTTAGCCTCCCAGTTCCCAACCAAACACCTCATGAGAGAATCTTTAATGAAAAATATATTTAGAATAAAAAATCGAGAAGTATGTTATGAAAATGAGGTCTTCCTACTGCCATCAAAGCAAGAAAACAACCTATGTTCCTGGAATCCACAAGACCCGTATAGTACAACATCTTTCCTCCCCTTTCCTAAACCTCCTGGCTCCTGTAATTGGTAAAATTTCCAAGACAGAAGCCATATGACTTAAGTGGAACTTAATTTAGAATATTTACTTTTAGTTAAGATAATTTATATAGAAATCTTTATTCCGATATGCAAAATATGGGACAGCTAGCCCAACATATACATAGTTATATATAAATCAGCCCCATTTACAATTTTAACCTGCCCCCCATTTTAATAACAGCCAATCCACACACAACCTCACAATGCTTTTTAGATGGGTCACTTTTCTTACTATACTTGTATTTTTATTTCCCCATCCCTAACCCTATATATTTTTAAAGTATACTGAGTTTCTGATAAGCTTCAAAGTTTCTTATCAAAAGAAGTATTTTTTAAAAGTTTCTAAAGTCATTTTAGTAAAATTATTGACAACAAAAATGTATTTCTTGTGCTGCTATTTATTATTCATATCATTTAGCTCAGGAAATGACTTCGCCTATTTACCCCATAAACAGATCTTTAACAGGGTTACTTAGTTAATTGGGCTGCTTAAACAGATGTGCTGAGAGAAAATTATGATATTTTGTGTTTATACTAAATATCTAAAAATATTTTTACAAATTCACTTTTAGGTTGCAGCTTCTCTTAGCCTAGTTTAGGTTGTTTTGTACAAATTACACATAGCCTGCTAATCTACCAACAGTACACAGAGACTCAACAACCAAGATCATAGGGAAAGTCAGAGGAGCAGAAACACTTGTATTTTGAGAGTTTAAACTGAATCATTGTGGAATTTAAGGTTGTATTTTTATGGGTTTCTGTAAAGAAAAAGGATACGGTGAAGCCCAGTTAGTTTTAACATCAGCTAGGCCACAGCAAGTATAAAGATAGATGAACTCATTTGCATAAAGGTACAGCATTGAAATACTGTATTTTGTTTTGTGCATTTTTGCATTTAAAAATCCATACAGGCAACGCAAGTTAAATTTTGTGTTACAGCAAGTTCTGACATTTGTACTGAGTTCCATTGTCGTCACACACTTTGATCACATTTACACTGTATTTCATCGTATGATTTGTCATAGGAAGGGCTATGAGTGATGGTTCTAAATTTCTTTTTTTACACTGAGTGCAGCTGGATAGAAGTAAAATGTTTTGAAGCTTATTGGCTGATTCTAACAGTAGTATTAGGGCACACACTTTGAAGAAGCTTTAATACCCTGGGCTTTAATCCAAGAATGCACAGGTTGACTCACAAGTAGTTCCTGTTTGTGGAATCAAAGGCAAAAAGATCAATGCACACAACAGTAAATCTAACTTCCTCTGAGTGGCAAAGAAGGGTAGAACAGTAATCAGGAGGCTCTTAATGCAAGAGATGAGATTGAGTGACAGGCTTACAATTGTTTTTACTTAAATGAAGAAAAGTAGGATAGAATCTTAATAATTCTGATAGGAAGAATTTTTGTGAGATATTTTCAACTTTTAGGTAAGTAATAGAATTTTTTTAAAGCAGTTACATTACCAAATTTTAGCATAGTTCAGGCATACAACTGTGTAATATGGAGAAAGCATCATGGTGAAATCACTCACTTAACCATCTGAAGAAATGTGTGCTTTCACATTTTCTCCTAGGGAAACAGTGCACAAGAATGTGGACACATGAGCCAAAAGTTTTTTGTAGAAATTTATTAGAACCCTTTTTCCCTGGAAGGATATGATATTCTGAAAAGTTTTGAAGTTAAGCAATTTATGTATGATTTCTTCCATGTGTCTTTAATTTATGTAGATTTTGGGGACCCAAGAATGTGGAACTGAGAAATAGTGAAATCTTGGAATGATTATATTAAATGCCAAACACTGTTTTTGCGATGAATTATTAATTTTATTTAAGATATCCTAAGGATGAAGATTTTAAAAAAATGAGTTAGTAACTATTTAAATAGGATACTAGCCATTGGGAAGGCTTGGGATGGCCTGTTGGAAATGTTCAATGTAAAACTAGAGAAAGACACCGAAAAATATTAGTTGGGGAAAAAAAGAAAATTATCTGATCTGCTCCATTAGTTTAATGAAGTTATAGACAACTCTGAGTATAAAATATATGTTATACAGTGTCCAGTGTTCCAATGAAAATCCTCCGAGGTTTTATTTAAAAATTATGCTGAATTTTTCCAAACATGGTATCCTAGTCACTTTTAGTCATCACTGAGACAAAATATTCAACCCCTATGAATTAAACAGGAAGAGATTTATTTTGGCTCATGTTTTTCAGTTCATATAGCTGGCTCCAAAGCAGAAATGGCACCGTAAAAGTGTCTGACAGAGAAAATCTGCTCACCTGGAGGCAGGGAGAGAGAGAAGGGGGAGCCAGGGAGGGAGATACACTCTTGTAGTTCGCACTTTCGGTGACTCAACTCCATTAGGACCCCACCTTCTAACAGCACATTCAGCCACTGAACCAATTAGTGGGTGAATCCACTGCTGAGCATAGTTCACTCATGACCCAGTCACCCTCCACACAAGTGAGACTTTTGAAGCACATTCCAGATTTAAACCATAATACAAGGCCTCTCAGTCAAATTGAAAATAGTAGTAGGCATTGTTTACTATGACTTTTTTCCCACCACCTTCTCTATTTTGACAGAATCTAACCAAGATTTTATTTCTACAGAGCCTTGCTCTCAGAGCTAGCTTTTTAATTTTTTTTTTCATGGAAGTAGTCCCTTCTTTGCAAAATGAAGTCCTAGGAACTTTGGTTGTTTCACTCCTCAAAAGACACGGTCTTTTTCACTGGAAATTCTACATGAGCAAAGACTCTTCTAAAGACACAAATCTCCAGAGGCAGAACTCTAGACTATGTGCAGTTTCATATTTGGCATAGGAAGTTCTTTCTGAAATTTCTGAATATAGCTACAAAGGTAGCTTCTAATGCTTCAGAACAATTCTGTTTCTTATTATTACACAGGAGCCATTCACTCAAATATTGTTCAGTTTTTACATGTATCACAGCTGGAAACTGGAAACTTTCTAGAAAAGAAACTACTATTATATCATATAGTTTTCTGAACATTATTATTATCCTTTAGACTGTCAATATAGTATTTATAAATGCCCGAAGTATAATTAGTTGCTTACATTTTAGAGATTGGATGATATTTGTGTATATCATATATATTATTGCATATATCTAAGATATACAAATAGATATAGCTAAGATATATAGAAGAAATATATCAAAGACATCTAAGACATATAATTTATACATGGATATGTGTGTATATATAATATACAAATACTTAGACAAACAAGGCAACAAAATTTAGTGAATGCATTACTTTTGCCTTACCTAAACAGCCACTGTTTTAATGAACATGGTACATATCTCACTCCTTTAATTATCTCCACCACCTATCACAGAGCTGACAGTAATATACAAATGTCTAAGTAAAACTGACTTGAAAATCAAATGACTGATTTAGCCTTCTACATTCACTCTAAAAGCCAGAAATGTATTAGTAAATGTAGCGATATGAAACAATAAGCTTAAAATGACTTAGGAGAAGTTGCTTAGTAAAATCTTACTTAAATATTAGGTAGAGTAATAAGTCTATAAAATACAAGTATTTGAAATTATATAATTTTACAAATATTATTTTAGCAGTAGATTTTGCATTAATAATAGGCAATGATATAGACCATTAACTGAGGGTTAAATTTCTAATTTAAAATGTCAGTGAGAAGATAAATCATAGATTTAGTAATTTATTCTCATCTTGAACAACACTGAATATTTGAATGTGACATAGGAACAATTTGATAAATATTCTAGTGTGAGAATTTTACTATTCATTTATTTCTGAAAGTGCATCATTATAATAGGACATATGACACTATTGATTATATCATTTAATTTTAACTGTTATTTTAGAATATGAATGTTATCTTAATAGCCAAATTAAAAGTTTGATGGTAGATGATATACCTATGTCTAGATGTGCCCCAAAGCCTCATGCAGTCATAGGTGGAGTTTCTTCAGATGTGGCTGGATCTATAGTGTGTGATGCTAGAATTAAGGGTGTGTGATTACTAAATCGGCCCACTGATTGGTTTGACACCTAATCCCAGTAGCCTGAATACAGTATAAAAGGGGCAGAAAGACTATTAAGGTCCCCTACTTGCTTGCTTTGCTACCTTCCGCCTGCCATGAACTGTTTGTCCTCTGTGATGCCCCTCTGCCATGCCATGCTACCTTGGAGCCAGCCAATTATACACTGAAACCTCTACAAACTGTGAGCTAAGTAAACCTTTACCCCTTAACTTGTGGGTGTTGTGTACTTTGTCTCAACAATGAGAAAAGTAACTAACAGTATACTAGATAATGTGAAATAGGAAGAAAGGGTCTGAAGGGGAAGGGGAAGTGGCAGAGGGATAGGGTTAAGGCAAATAGGGAAAGGAAAAAACATGAGAGAAGAAGAAACAGAAACAAAGTCTTTGTAAATAGGGAGAGGTGGAGGGGTTGAAGGAAGGCCGGGAGGATAGGGAAAAAAAGGAACTAAAATACATCACATACAGGTACAAATCCCAATGATGATTGTCATTATTTTGTATTTCTTAAATGTTCCAATAAACTTAATGAATTAAAAAAACAAAATTCTAATGAAGATACAGTATTGAAATCCTTAACTCCAGTGGTGGCCAACAGTTCATCAGAGAACATTTAGGCAGAAGCTTTTGCATTTTATACAGTGTACCAAAATGAGAATCATAGGAAAACAAGATATTTTAACTTTTTTCTCTAGAGAAGCATGGACATTTATTGACTTTTGTTGGCCCTCTTTCTACAATAAATAATCCTTTTAATAAAAAACTTTATTTTGTCTGCATCATCTAAAATTAACTTGAGGTATGTTTGTGTATTTTATACTATGTAAGACCACTTCTCTGGTCCAAAAGCAAGGTAAGCTTCTTTCTATTTCCCACTAGAGAATGATCATAGAAGAATTGCAATACAACCATTTACTGAGAGTAAACCATTATTGACATTTTAGTGGGTATGTGGTAAAATTTGAATCCTTCAAGAAATCTATCTTTTAATATCCATTGTCTTAGTTATTTTTCATTGCTGAGAAAAAATATTCCACACCCATAAAATAAAGGAGAAAAGGTTTATTTTGGCTCACAGTTTGCAGAGGTTTCAGACAATAATCAGCTGGCTCCAAGGCAAGGTGGCATGGCAGAGGGGCATCACAGAGGAGAAACAGCTCATGGAAGGCAGGCAGGAGGAAGAAAGACTTCTTCCTTTCCCCTTTTATTCCATCCAGGGTACAATCCTGGTAGTTGATGCCAACACCCAAGTTGGGTCTTCCCTCTTCAATAATCCATCATCCACACCCAGAACTATCCCAAAGCAATCAGTGTAGTAATCCAGTATCACATACCATTGATCCACTCACTCCTGAAGTCCCCACCTATGAGTGCATGAGGCTTTGGGGAGTCATCTAGATATAAGACATTACATCCTTTTAAGAAAACACATTATATACACTGTCAGAATAAATATCCTTTTGAAAGAAGAAAGAAATTATTCTCTTAGCTTGAGTTCAGGGTACATGTGCTGTTATGTTAATTTGAAATCTACACAGACTTGTTCATATGATTTTTAATAGCCTATGAAATGGAAATAGTATATTAACATTCACATCCTCAAAGACTCTCACACTGTTGTATCCATGTGAAAATGTTTCAAGTATTATATTTTGCCAGAAAAGAACAAAGTTATTTTCAAAATAAAATATACAGTGACAGCTTCATTTATTCATTCACAGATATTTATTGTACACCCACTATGTGTGAAATAAAGCTCTGTGTGATGAATATTTACACAGCAGCAGACGGAAGAATTGCCCCTACCTCCATGGAACTTTCCTGCTAATGGTGGAGTAAGACAGTGACAGTGCTCAAGTAAATGTAAAATCTTGGTTTATGCAGCAAGTTTAAAGAGAGTAGAGGGCAGAAGAGTGAGAGAGGGAAACACTACTTGAGACGGAGTAGTCAGGGACAGACTCTAATGAAATGATACTTGAGTGAAGACCTGAAAGCCATGTAAACTACCTGGGAGATGAGTGCTCTCCACTGGCAGGAGAGCAAATGCAAACAAAAGCCACAAGGCAAGCATGAGCTTGTCACATGCAGGTCACCAGGGACTGTATTGCTAGAGCGGAGTAGGCCAGGTAAAGGTATTCAACAGCTACTTTTTAAGTGAGGGATTTACTGTTGATTGCTTAGCATGAATACATGCTTTCCTGGGCCCATGATGATAACAAAAAGCATGAAATCAAAAATTACCACTTTATGTAATACCTTGTTTTCCTTAAAGGAATTTCTTCAAATGTACAAGGATCTTTTCTAGCTGTAAGGAAAGCCCTCATCTCCATCCTACAGTTAATATATGTCACATTAAGTTCTCAGAGTAATTTTGCTAATTAATAGTAGCAGTAATTTTCTGCATTGTTGGCATTGTTCTAATTGATTTGTTTGCCTTTTATTTAAATTAATATGTTAATTGTATAAGCATTCTTCATTGTATATTGTTTATTAACTATTGAAATAATTGTATACCATTAGTTTCACTAATAAGTATGTGTAAAACTTGAGAAAATTTCTCCTCGGAGCTTTAGAAGGAAGAAATTCCTTAGCATGAAAGAAGGCTGTAGTATACTCTTACAAAATTTAAAATAACTCATGTTTCTGTAAGAACTAAAATTTAAATAGAATTCCTAGAACAAATGGTTTCTAGACATTCAAAAATAAACGTTAAAATCACCTAAAATAGAGTCCCTTTAATTGTCTGAAGACAGTATGGCCATAATGCTTTTTGTGTTTTCTTCCATCTAGGAATATTTCATTCATTTTCAGGGCATTTTGGTACTTTTTAGATGTGGAGAACAATCTTTAAAATACAGTGAAAAGGAAGCCCATTGTAGCTGAAGCTAATCTAAACTCATATAAAAATGGGATGAGGGATGGTATAGCTTTCAAAATCTGCTTTTCCAATAAGGTCTCGATATAGCCTACTTTTAAGCCTTGTAAACATTACTTTCTCATCAAAGAACATTTTCAATAAAAACAATCTTTTATTAATGTAAAGGACTGAAAAGCACCTGTTTTACTGAAGCAAGATCTTGGAATAAAGCTTCAACAGAAAACCATTTTTTGAGACAAGGATGCCCAGTTACAGACATAAAGCCAGCCAGTGCCCTCACATAGTTTCTGACTTCCCATTCTGTCCAGGTATAAGGATTGACCACCAAAGCTGCCATCTTCCCTTCAAAAGACAGTAGCTATTTAGCTGCACCTGGATGTCCTCCTCAGTCTGGGTTGCAAAGAGAAGGCAGTGTATACTGGTAACTACTTCTTATCATCTTCCTCTTTGCAGGCCCCTTGCTGATGATAAATCTTTGATTGAGAAACTGTCATTTAGAGAGCTGACTGTATAATTTAATAGTGACATTTGATGAAGCAAATTAATCATTGGTCAATTCCCTGGCAATGCTAAAATTAAAATGAAACACTTTTTTTTTCCTACTTAAATCAAAATCAAACTAGTTTCAACTTTTAAAAATATTATGTACATTGTAAATTTTGCTAGAGTCATGACTGGTTCAGTTGAGTTGGTCTAATTGAGAGAATACAGATGAAGATTTCCAGGTTTGTAGAGAGGGTTTTTGATTGGAATGAAAACTATGAGACCTAATGTTAAAAAAAAAAACCAAAAGGAAAGTTCCTGTTTTTTGAAGTGCATGCATTTTTTTTTTTTTTTTTTTTTTTTTT
>NW_022900927.1:31515039-31562761 GCF_012274545.1 Fukomys damarensis | reverse complement strand
GCGGTTGTTTTTTTTTTTTTTTTTTTTTTTTTGTACCAGGGATTGAACTCGGGACCTCGCACTTTCGAGGCAGGCAGCGGAACCATTAAGCTAAATCCCCAGCCCCTGAAGTGCATTTCATATTGCACTCCTAAAAGTAACTGAGAAGAAGGGGATGATAGCTAATACTTATTTAATTTTTTTATAAATGGACCCCATCCCCGTAGACAGACTTTTAGCTAGACATGCTTATCATATATTAAACATCTCAGGATACAGCCTTCACTTTTGAAAAGAAATGCATTCTCATTTTGCATAAAATAGTAGGTCCTGTCAATCTATCTTTATTTTTCCCTCTTCCTTAAAAGTTAAGATACTAGGAAATATGAACTATCATTTTTAAAGGCAGCATAAACAATAGTTTGCAGTAACTGACAATCATTCTTGGTGTCAGAGCTGAAATGTGAAGCATCCAGGACAGGCTGGAAACACACAGCCTGTTTAGAGGTGACACAGATGCTCATCTTCACTGTTGCCAGGCTGAAGAATGAGCCAGGCATTGTCAGATACTTAGATTTCACAATCAAACTGAAAAATCTGATTTTAAATGGCAAATCTCCCAATTTTAAAACATCTATTATGCCAAAAAATTTTGATTGGTTAATAACATTTTCTTAGAGTCCAAATTTTATCTATTTCTGCCAGTTTTTAAGCTATGTTGCATATTTACAGAAGGCAAAATTGTTTATTCATTCATTCAACAAACATGTATTAGTAATTCATCATGAAGGTGCTGCTACAGAGCTTTCAAAGATAAGTAATACAGAGTTGTTGGTCTCAAAGAACTGAGTGTCATGGAAGCCTGAACCTAGCCTGGAGGACGTTTCTATACTCAGTTCAATTGTTGCATGTTTCTAGGCTTCAAGGCAATACTTTACAATTCCAATGTTTCTCCTGAGTCAGTATGTCTAATTTTCTTTTAATAAAGAATAGCTCCCCTTGTATCAACATGAATACACATTCAAAGCATACTAGTGAGAAAAATGAAAAAAACTGCAAAAATATATATGCATGTCAACATACATATGTTCAAACACAGAATGCACACAACCAATGAACTCTAATGTTAACTACAGAATTTAGGTCATAATGATGTGTCAGTGTAGGTTAGTCAGTGGGGGCATTGATAATGGGGGGACTATATTTAGGGGCATGAAGTGTATGAAAAATCTCTATGTCATCCTCTTAATTTTGTTGTGAACCTAAAACTGCTCTTAAAATAGTCTTAAAAACAAAAAAATGTAAAAATGAGTTTATATGAATTTTTAAATGCACAAAAAACTATATTACAGGGCCATCAAAATGTATGAAAATAATAAACCCATGCACAACCAAGGGTTGCAATACACAGATGAGAGTGGTTGTCAGTGGTGGGACAAGGAGGGGATAGGAGATGAAGAAGTTGACCTAGAGCCATATCTACATTATATTTCTTTTAAAATATCTGATATTTCAATAGTTGCAACCTTTTACAACATCTTGATATTGGGTACCATGAATTTACCTTCAAAACATGTGTTTCTATCCCAGTTGTAACATAATGGTGTAGACCTCATCAGTTAAATCTGATCCACCCTTCTCTTCCCAAAATATGTGAAGACCTTTTCATTCCACCTCTTCCATCCTGTGCTGTGCTACCACCTCCCTTCACACCTTTGTCTGTTTCCATTGTTCACAAGGAAAATTCACCTTCTCTTCCCAGCACTTGAGCATGCCATAGTTGGCCCCACCTTACTTTAGAAAGCATGCTTCAGACTCTATCTAACCCCTCTTTGTCCTCAACCATCCATCAAATGCCTCCAGAAACCAAGCACTATTCTACTTTCAACTTCCATAATTTTGCATATGGCAGTTCTCTTTCTCCATTAAACCCTTCCTTTTTTACCTTTCTTAGACTGCCTTCTACAAGTCTAGTTCAAGTTCCAACTTGAATCTAATACTTTGTCTAAATTTGCTTTCCTAATCATATCATTGGCATTGATTGTTTTCACTTTCATACTTAATAATGCCTTTTGTTTACAAGTTTGACTTGACTAGATTTAGTTTGTTCTTGTGTTGATTTTTAAATTTATTTTTCCTTTCTTTAAACATCACTTCTTGTCTAATTCTTTTTTAATAATTGTCTCCCCTGGCCTTTTAGGGCCAATGATTGAGATATGTTGTCTTAGGACTAGTAGGGACTTCTTCCATTGTCTGAGACAGTTTAAATCTAGTACCTGTGTTTGGTGTTGGTAGTTCTGTTCCTTCCCTCTACCCAAGTCAGTTAGTGTTCACAGTCCTGGGCACTGATCACATTTCAACCTCTGCTCAGTGCCAGAAACCTCCTGCCCTGGCCTTCTGGTTCATGCAGTGATTTTTTGTCCTTTGACTTTTACATGTGAAGGGCTTTTAGTCCTTGTCTTTTCTGAGGCTATGAAAATCACATTATGACAACCGCTGTCTGGTCCTGAGCCACTTGAATCTCCACCCTGCAGTGCATATTTCATTTCAAAGTTTGGTCCTAAAAGATACCTCGATTTTTAAGGATGGCTATATTTACGTATTTTTTGTTTGTTTGTTTGTTTTGTGTTTTTTCCTTTTCTTTTTTTGGATGCTGGTACAGATTGACCCAGGCAAGTACTCTACCAGTAAATTACAAGCACATGCCCTTTAATTTTCTTTTCTTTTCTTTCCTTTTGTCTATATTTAGTATGAACAGCTAGAGTTCTGTGTGAACTCCCATCATAATCTTTATCACAAGTATCTATCTGGTGAATTGCATTGGTAGCTCAGATAGACAATTATCTTGAATAGGGTTTAGGGTGGATCTGCCAGATTTCTTATGGCAAACAGTTTCTTCATTGTCTAGAGTGCATTTATGGTTCTTTGAATTTGATGTTTTCTCACAGTGACATAAGACTTGCTCCCCAAATTTAGGCATTGTGAAAAAAAACTGCAGAAAAAAAGACTATATTGGAATAAAACTTCTGTCCTACTAAACCATATTGGTAAATGGAGAATTACCAATCCAGAGCATAAATATAAAGAATTATCCATTCTTTATATTTTCCAAGTCAGTATTCACTCTAGGTCATAATTTCAGAGTGTAGGTTTAGCTAATACAAAATTACTAGTTGTTCTGCAACAGTGTGAGCTGTTCATCTTACAGAGGCACATAAAGAATATAAAGAGACCTGCTTTAGCTAGTTGTTTCTCTCAAAGGTATTGTAGGGAGGCGGGTAGTAATTAGGTTGATTGCACACTAAAACTTGTGGGAAAGAGATTTTTAAAATTTTCTTTTAAACATGGAAACCCAGTGAAATCCAGAGCCTGAGGTCTAGAAAGCATTCCCAAGGAATCAAGGGTTTCATTCCAAGTATGGCAAAACTTCTCTGGCACAGTGTAGTTGCGATCACTACAGAATTTATCCAAGAACAACCAATGGTCTTCTCTATCTTTGAAATCTTTTCAGTAAGATTAGGAAAGCAATTGGCATTTGTACTTTACAGATCAAACAAACTGGAGATGAAAATCTGTAGCCTGGTTCATAAAACTCACATAGGTCTTTCCACCATATCATATGCAAGGCTTACATAGGCCCCAAGGAAAGCCTTAAATAAGCTTCTCGGGAATAGAGCTCTTCCATCAGATTCAAATGGAAAAGGATAGACTTCTTGTTATTCGAATCAGCTTTGGACACAGAGGTGCGAAGCACATGGAGTACTAGGGGCAAGGACATTAGCTCATCAGTGAGATACTTTTTTGTACCTGCTCAGCAAAGCCTCCACTTTTTGGTAACCATTTATTAATGTATTGATGTCTCCGTGAATTGGCAACCTAGCACTATCTGCCTAATTCTGAGTGTTAACTTTGACACATTTTTTTCTTCTCTCCCACTTTACTAGAATCTCCATGAAGGCAAAGCACTGTCTCCTATATTTCCTTGTTTCCCTCATACCTCCCACTATGACATTTTGCATAGAAAAGTGTGCTTATTTTATGTTATCCGATTTTTTAAAAATAAAATCACTTTTCCTCAAAGGTGGCATACTTTTCTACCATTAAATTAAACATACCAAAACGTTCTTGGCTTCCTAGTATTTAAACTTTACTGAATAATTTCCAGGTGACACAAACTTAGTTCCGAAAATTCTTAAAATATGGAGTGCATTACAATAGGAAATGGGTCTGAGCAGGCTTTGTGCTCCCTTCCAGACTTTAATATTTTTCCTTAATGAAAAAAATGTATTCAGAAATGATTAATCCTATGGTTTAGGTTACACAGAATGAAAAAAGCTCCTCTCCCTCCTCATTAAAATAATGTCCATAGAGATTTCTACCACCAAGCAAAGGATATTTTCTCTCATTACCCAATATTGTAAAATTCGATTTAACATGTTGCCAGTGTGCCAGTGAATGGTTATAGACCTACAGACATAATCTTAAATGTGCTTGTTTGCTGTTTTCCCCAATTAGTCATGGTGTATTAAAGTGAATAAAATATTTTAAAATCTCTGGCAGCTATTTCTGCTGAAATGCTTATATCCACATTAAAAAAATTGTTAGGATTTGTATTTGGAAATAAAGAGAAATTGAAAATGTTGGGGAAAAAGCTAAATGACATAGGATAAAAGCAGTCCCTAGAGCAGAACACAATCACTCTTAACACTTAAGATTCATAAAACAATTTAAATTTTGCTGATGCCTCTCCTTAATACTTAGGCTTTCTTAGGTTTTACAAAAAATTCTAGGATGTGAAATGAACCAAGTATTGATCCTGCTTTAAGATAACCCTCTCATCTATAGAATGATATTTTAAGAAGATTAATGGATATATTGAATAAATTCTAAGTTTCTTTCTCTTTTTTTCTTTGGTGCTTAATATCCCAAAGTTGCAATACCACCTGTAGACAAGGCAGGATGAAATCCCCTAAAATCAAGAAATATATGGACCCAGTTATATATGAATGTTCTTAGTAAGAGGGCCTAACACCTAACACTAACTGCAGTTACAGAGTGCTTTTCATATATGTTAAACAATGTTCTTGGTTTAGTATTTTACCCATACTGATCCTTTTAACCCTTACAATGGTGCTATGAGCTGAGTATTATTACTATGTACACTTTAGAAATGGGGAGTTAAATACAGAGAAGTTAAATAATTTGCCCAAGGTCATGCTGCTAGGTCTGAACCTGTTCAGAGCCAGCCTCCTAATTTTTGTTGTGCATTACCATTTTGCTATGACAATAATTATATCCTGAGTAATTTAGGAGGAATAGTTTGAGGGAAGGGTTTAATTCTCCAAAATATAAGGATGCCAGTTGATTTGAAAAAAATGTTATTCAATGTTGCAGCAATTTGTTAATCTAAAGTATTACACACTCCAAACCATGTGTTTATTGAGTATGTGGACCAGATTACTCACACAAAATCTCAAGAGAGAATCTTTGATTTGTAACATGCTTTATGTTTCAAACATTGTTTTTTTCTATTCTTTATTTTCAGTAATTAAAATCAATTTGTGATCTAACTCTGAATCATTAAAAATAGTGACCAGTACATATATGCTCTTTTTCAAAGAAGTTATTACTTGTAATACTGTCTGGTGATTGAAATAATGTGCCAAGTACATCCTTAGGTCCTTTCTACTGAGAAAACTTAAGTTGCCCCTCAGTGACTATATTCTACTAAAATTCAAATTCTATAATACAGCGTTCTATAGCTTAATTTTAAAAATAATAATTAACATATTGTACAAATTAGTGGGATTCACTATGAAATTTCCATATATGCATCATGTATATCTACATATATATGTATCATATATATATGTATATGTATGTATATATCATGTATATCTGATCATGTCCATCTAACTTTTTTCTACCCTTCTCTCCTTCGCTTTTCCTCTTCTCCCTCTCAAAATCTCTTCCTAGTCATATTGGAAGAATCAGGTTTGTTAAAATGTCCTTATTACCCAAAGCAATCTACAAAGTCCATACAGTCCATAATAAAATATTAGTGATATCTTTATAGAATTGGAAAAGTCCTAAAATTCATATGTAAGCACAAAAGACCCCAAATCGCAATCTTGAGCAAAAAGAACAAAGCTGAAAATACCACAGTACATTATTTCAAGGCATAATATATGGCTTGGATTTTTTAGGGCTCATAATTTGTTCAAAGCTAAAGGATTGTTCCATCAATGGGTTGCATTGAGGTAAAGATTTCTGAGAGCTACATAAATCAGGTTGAATGCCCTCACTTGTATTTGTAGCAACCCAGAATGGTATCATGGAAGGAGGTAGAGACAGTAGAGACTGTTTTGCTTCACCTGAGATAAAACAGTCAGAAAGTAGATGTGGTATGGTAGAAAGAAAATGAACTTGGAAGCTTTAAGTCCCAGCTCTTTCGCTCACTAGATATATTCTTTTATATCACTTTAACAACCATCTGAGGCTCAGTTTCCCTTCTCTGTAAGATATATATAATACCTAGCCCTAACTTGCCACTCTGATTTTCACACTATGCTTTCAACCTCTTATTTCACACACTGATGACCTAAGGAAATCTGATATATGGTATTTTACTTCAATATCGTTAAATATGTTGTTCCTTGCTGGCATATCAATTTTCTTCATGTCTATGTGTCTGATTCCTCCCTCTTTTTCAAGGTCTAGTTTAAGTACCTTGTCTAAAATGAAACTTTATCATTTCTACCAAAGAGAGCTAATGTCTCTTTTCCCTGTGTTCCAGTTGCTCTTGGAGGCTCTTAATAGCGTTTAGTATGCCCTTCCTTGGGGTACATTCATGTTTACATACGGTTTTTGTCTTTTCTTCTGGCCTGCAAGCTTCTTGTGAGGGACATACTGTCTGTTCCGTTATTGTTTCCTTTTTTGGTGCTTAGCATTGTTCCTTGCACATTGGCAGTCAATAATGGTGTGCTTAATTGGGTTGAATGAGAGAGGGAAGCCAAAATTAGTAGAATTGTCTGGTCCTTTCTAACTGCTCAGGCTGGGGGACTCAGCTTATCTGACTGAGTGTCATTTAAACTAAGGTGATAAGGTATGCAGAGTTGGCTTCTTCTAGCCATTCTTTTTGGCATGTTCTGTATTCTTCAGGAATCAGATTGCCTTATGCCAGATGGATGCACCCTGGGGACTTCACAGACTGAATACATATTTTAAAAGACTATCAAAGAGAATATAGCCAGACCAACTTCAAACTTGAAATTGCAAGGGGAAATATCCAAACAATCCACATTTTATTTGATTCACAGTTAAGAAATGTATTGATTATTTTTTCTCTCTCAGTTATTGCATATGATCCTCTCCATTTCTAAGCTACAGTAGTGTCCATCCATTTTATTTCTTAGCACTCTGTGAGCTTATTTAGTGAAAAAAAAAATAGAATGAATTTGTACTTTGCCATGTGTGATACAATGAAAGTCACAAAATAAAGTTTATAAATAGTGTTCAATTTTCAGGATCACTGACATATCTAACACATTGATTTTCTAGATTGTTTTAGCGATATTTAATTATCAAAGTTTTCTTTATAGCCTTTCTTATGCAACTGAGTAGATACAGAAATGTGTTTAAACCTCCAGCTAACACAGGATTTTGAACTGCGGGTGCACACTGAACAGTCTAATGCTAAAGATTTGTCATAAGTGAACCTCAGAAATATTATCAGTAGGGGCGAGAAGTTTCATGGGTTTATCAAGTTCTTGTTCTCTATGCAGTCAGCTTCCTCCAGTTGAGTCCTTGTCTTAAATACATTACGGTATTCACCTCAGCAACTACTAATAAATCTAAAGGACTCTGTCTTTTCAGAACTTTCTCATGACTACAATAATCATACTGGAATGCTTGATAGTAAAAGGAATACTTTGATGAAACTCAATTTGACAAACATTGTGGAGCCAAGTGCCATGGGCTAAAACTGGCTATCCATCCATTCCTTTCTCTTTTTTGTAGAGCATAATACCATTTATTGTTTTCATTTTAGCCATCTACTTTTATCTGGTCTTCACATTTGCCTGTTTGCTTCAGATTTTTAAGGAAGCAAAATATCACACAGAGTTAAAAACAGTTAAGTTTTTGTCTGTGAGTCCCCCATCTCACCACAGTCCATATTATAAAATATCTAAATAAATGTAAATTTATTAATCTTGTGCCTAAACAATATGTTACCTTTTTGGTGTATTTTCACATTTGGCACATTTGGTAATGTTTTGTACATAACCAACACTTTGACTTTTTTCACTCAACATTAAGTTTTTGAGAATCATCTATCAGATACTTGTAGCATTTGTGCTTCAGTCATTTTCATTGATGTATAAAATTTCACCAGAAGGTAATTCAACATTTTATTTTTCTAGTTTCCTGAAGAAGAACATTTCAGTGATCCACCATTTTCATGAAGGCTCAAGTAAGCTTGTCTTGAACTTTTCGTTCTGTGAATGTGTGCAAGAATTTCAGTAGGGTGCAGGCTTCACAATCTTCTTTACCTCAGGCACTCATAGACAGTGAGAGTATTTGAAAAGTACATTTAGGTAAACGGACAAATTGCTTTTGGCTGAAGGCACACCATTTGCTGGCCGGCCTAAGAGAACATGGGGCTGGATGTCTTCCCACGGCAGGTTTATATGGAGGTTCCTTGGGCAGCTGTGTTCTGAAGCAGTGGTCCTTGTGTTCCCTGGGAAGGACACTTAACAACTACACACTTCCATATGTGTTTTTAGATGGATAGTTAAAACTTCATACTGGTATCTAAAAACATTTGAAAGTAAGTTTAAATGATGTCAAAGCATTTAACTTTCCACAGGTTATAAATATTTACATTTAAAAGTGAACTGTAAATCTTATGTGTATCTTCTGGACTCCAAACACCGTAGTGATTCCATTCCTTTCTGTAGTTTAGTATAGAGAGGAAAACAGACATGAAACCAGCTATCCAAAAGGCAAAACCTTAATAAATTCTCAGGATGAAGAGAGGCAAAGCACCAACTCCCCCAACACATATTACATACTGTGTCCAGTCAGGGATGATATTCAGAACATTTAACAGTTTAGCACCAGACAAAATGTACACTGGCCATATCTTCTGGCAGGTACCTGTAGAGCCAGACAGTACCTTGTAAGTGCTTAGATCATGGGCAGATCTGAGGGCTTTTGGAGAAGGTAGTCCAGGGGTTGGGAGCAAGAAGGAGTGGCCAGGGAGTGGAGAAGACATAAAGTATAAAATCTTTTGCTATGTATTTTTACTATGTATTTTCATCTGTAATGATAAATGATTTTTATTGGCAGATACAGAGAGGTAGAAGGAAGATGATCATGATATACAAAGAATACATTTTTTGAGCTGGAACTTTACAGTCAAAAGATACTTTATCATCATATCTATACAAATATATGTCAAGTTAGTCTGTTTAATCCCTAAGAAGGATCTCATCATTCTTTCCCTAGCTGGTTTTTCTCTCCTTTACTTTATTTTCCTATCTGAATCAAAGAAAGTGAATTTTCCTTAATTAAAGCAAAAGTTATTGGGATTAAAGATGTAGCTCAATGGTAAATCACTTATCTAGCATGTGAAGCCCTGGGTTCCAACCACATCACTGAAAAGAAAAAAGACAAAAGCGTTCAATGGGATGCCAAGTGAGTTTCAGGAATCCTAGAATCTATTGTATCTGACAAGGTACATTTTTGTGGAAATGTAAATCATAGTTTTCTTCTAATCTTCAAAAGGCTCTCTATAACTCTTTTACATTAGAAGAAACAAAAATACTCTATAGATGCAAGTTTTAAGTATTATGATGTCATATAATGTAAGATTCTGAAAATACAATATGTCCATTTGAATTTCAAAAGACTTACACAGTGAGTACTTGTACTCTTTGACACTTACCTATGTTATCATACAAATGGTAATCGCCTACATTATCAGAAGCATTTTAGAGAAATCAGAGACCACAGAACTTAGCCTCTAAGCTTTGGCAGAGGTTTCCACCATATTAGCTGTGGCAGACCTCTCAAGATCACAGGCAGAGGGACAGTTCCAGAACACGTCAGGCACTTTTAAAAATCAACCGCAGGATCCATTGCTCAGGCTCAATCATGGCTTATTCTACAGTTCTGGACAAGTTAATCTTTGTGTATCTCCAGCTGTTCAGCTGGGAAATGAGGATATTAATAGTGCCAACCAATCACATTTTTTGTGGAGGGTGACTGACATAAGGTGGTGATGAAGAGGTCTACAACGGTTCAGAGTGGTAAAAGATCAGAGAACTCATCACCTTTCACTAAATTCTCCCTTTGGCTTTCACCTCTTCTTGCTCCTATTTGTCATCACTTTTTGCCACAGACCCCTGTTATTCTTTATTTGTCTTTGTACAGGGCTTCCTCTTTCCCATAAATGGAGTGAGTGTAGGTATAGGAAAGAAAACAAAACATGATTCTAGGTGCTTTCCTTATTTTAACGTACCAAGTAAAAATATCTCAAGATTCCAGGACTACTCATTCAAACAAGGAAAACTGAAAGCAAAGGAAAGCAACTCCTCTTTTTTATACTTCACCAGGCAAGTCTCACATTCTGAGTTCCTTTATATATTTCTACAGTACAGATGGAACTTGTAGCCATGTTAATGAAACTAATAATTTCTCAATCAACATACATTATTTGAAAGCTCAGTATACATAAAGCTTAGAGTGGGGTGAAAAGTCATTTTACTTTTAAAAAGTAATTACACATGATGAAAGACTAGCAAAGACTCTCTGGGTATTATTATCTATTACTATTTAACTGAAACTGTGTGTGCTTTTTTGTTTAGAGTGTTTTGAAAAATGAACGGACATTGCAGCCCACTTTGAGAAGGCCATGGCAAAGTCAGTTAAGAAACATCAGGTTAGCACTTCTCCACCTTGTCTTCCAGCAGCTATACTCCCAGACAGCATCTCCTTTAATACTGATGGTTCCATCCAATATAAAGAAGAGCCATATCTCTCTGCCTCTGAAGCCCTAGATGCTTACATTGATGATTTTCACGTAAGCTGTGAGCCTCCCAATATTAATGAGACAGAGGTTAACCTGCATCAGAGCCCTCTTGAATTTTTTGCTAAGACAAACAGTGGTAAGCTTTCATTATTCACTGAGTTCAATTTTTTTATTATCTGTAGAAACTGGACACTTTGAGTGACTATATGTTCTAAATCCACCCCTAAAAATTATCTTGAAATTAGTGAATCTTTTTATAAGATTGTTATAAAATTGTATATAGTTCTAAAATGTTTCAGCACTGGATCCCTTAAACTGAAATATCAATTGCAGAAAACAAATCACTGCATTAATTTCAAAGAGGCAAAGCTCTGGCTTGAAGTCTAAAGCCTTGGACCTTGTGGCTGAAAGTGTTAGAGAGTTACTTAAATTCTCCAAAGTAAAGTTACCTCTTTGCAAAAGGAGAATAATAATCAGTGACAACAATATTTCAAATTATTATGGTGGCAGCTAAATGAATGAGAAAACTCTGTAAATTATTGTAGACATAGAGTCCTCCAGTTCTTTCTGTGACACAATGAAAAGAACACTGTAATAGAGATCAAGTGATTCAACATCTTGCCTCCACTCTGCTGAGGACCCTGGAGATAGAAGAAGAAGGAAGACTCTCCCTGGGCTTAATTTCCTTGTCAATAAGATGAGGAAATTGAACTATGTGAGCTCCATAATTAAAAACTCTATATACCATAATAGTATAAAAATAAAATTGATCCACTCCAATATTTTAAAATTTATCATAAAAAGTATAATTTATGGATGCTGAAAAAATGTTTCATGAAAACAAACTGGCTGCACATCTGAATTTGTGGTTGATTGACTTTGATAACATGGGGGAAATAAATTTCTCTGATAGTAATTTCTCTCATCTATATAAATAATAGTAACAATAATGCTACTAATAATTGAAATGCCTGCTCCTCCACCAGGCATCAGCTTTTTATGATTTTATGTCGGTGTACACTAAAGAATACTTGGTAACTATATTTACAAAAGTAAGATGGAATTATTGTTATTGACTTCGGACTACTTTGAAAGCATTTACAATATTATTGTATGTATTATGTGATATGCAAAGTTAGGGTAGATGAAACATCCTATTAACTATCTTTCAAGTAAAAAAACCTAGAGTTAAATGAGGATTCATACAAGCAAGATAGTGCTACAAGAGAAAACCATATTTTTATGCTAAGTTCTCTGGTGATAATATTTGACATGGTTTCATAAATGAAGAGGACTGACACAGGGATTGGGTGTGAAAGTATAGTTTAAGTGTCTAGATTATCTCTACAATTGAAGTGCAAATTATATTGTAATTTATTCAGTACCACTGATAGTTTTTCCTGACAAGGATTTTCATTTTTTACTTGATGTTTGGTGGTAGAAAAATTTTTTTCCCTTGAGTCCTCAGAGAAGAGGCTGTGTATCTGGCACTTGTTATTGACTTACAGAACGATATAGGCAGTTCCTTTTCCTCTGTGTCCTCTTGAGTTATTAACACCACATGACCATTATTCTTGGTACTTCTTTTTTAAAAAATGGAATTCCTACTTATTTTTGGTTATAAAAGTAATAAGTATTCATGATAAGAAACTTTCAGAAAATGTATAAGAAGAGGAAATCAAATGTAATCCCATCAACAGAAAAAACTTCTGTTAATAGTTCTTTAGATAATAGAATTGTATTCTCAATATTCTCTAACCTTGTTATTCATATATTAGTATTTTATAAATAGCAGCTCATGTGATTAAAATAGTCATGAACCTAATTTATTTATTGCATTTCATTGTCACTTCAGGATATTTTGGTTGCCATTAATATCTAATTATTCCAATTGTTGCAGTTACTACCATCATACATACACATCCAGGTAGTTTTCCAGTCATTTCCGTAACTTCCAATCCTAGAAACTGAGTGTGTAGGTCAAACAGAATGTGCATTTTAAGTGTTTTGTTTCAAATTGTTGAACTATCTTCTAGAAAATACTTATTGTATATAATCCTACAATGGGGTAAATGTTCTTTTCCCCGTATATCTACTGCCAGTGGATAGTGGGAGTCTCTTTAATCCTTGGAAATCTGCTGAATAAAATATTTTAACTTATATTGATTTATCATCTGCTTTTCTTCCCTTGTTAATTCCCTCATAATAGGATTTACTTTATTTTATTTTATACACCTAAAACTATACTTCATTTACAATTGTTGGGCATGGTAAAAGCTTAATCATCTTTCTAAATAGTTCTACTCACCACCTTCGTGATAACCTAAAGTCTTATATATATTAAGGCATATCTCTTGACTGGCAGAATTTCTGTACTGTTATCTCTATTTTAACTGCAGAGGTTAATTAAATAAATTAGATATCTTGGGACAGAGCGTGACAAGTTTCAAAGGAGCTGTCTTTTCATTTATTCTTTCAAATGAACTTTAAACCCATCCTTCACTATTTCCAAATGCTGGTGTTGGATTGCTGTCTTGGACTCTGCCTGGTCCTCTCCAATTACATTCTTCAACCTGCAGCCAGAAGAATCTTCCAAAAGCATAATCTGTTTCTGTCATTATGTCCCTGTTATCTTCAAGGCGAGGTTCAGACTCCTTAAAATGGTCTTAAAGACATTGCTGATCTGGCTGCTCCTTAACATTCTACTTCAATTTCTCATCCATTTAAAACTACACACGCCACACACATGTGCATGCACACATACACACACATACACGCACATGCGCGGCTGCCTGAGACTCAGTTCTGGGCGTCCTGAATTGCTTCTAGTCCATGGAATGCTCTGTGTACATACTGCCTGTCTGCCTTTCCTGTGCTGTTCCCTCTAACAAGTTCTTTCCTCCCAGCCCTCCCTGTTTTCTGGTAAACTCTTCTATCTGGCTTTGATTTAGATGTCACTTTCCACACCTCCTGCCTCCATGCAAAGTCTGATTTACTTGCTCCTATTGTGTTTTCCCTTGGTGCCTGGAACATCCCCCATGATGGTATTTAAAACTGTCTTGTAAGAACCTGGTCACTGGCTGGTCCCTCTTGCTAGGCTGAAAAGGTTATTTAAGCTCTGTGTCTTATTTACCGTTGCAATTCACCTTATAATTTGACACTGAGGAGTCATAGTCAATTCAACTGAAGAATGAAGCGGGGAATAAAGTGCTGCTGCTATGGCCATATTGTCTGTATCTGTAACATCCTGCAATATTTTTTTTTCCTGATCCCAAATGACCCTTTCTATTGACAATATGATGGTTATAAAAACTATAGGTCTTCCCTGAATTTTTTAAACGATTGACTTAGTTTACTCAGAATAGAGTAGCAATACCTCAACAACATGAACATGGCTTGCTCAAGGCCAGGTGCTGAGATTACTGAGGGCCTTGTAAGGCATGTTCAAAGTGAGGCAGAAAAGTAACCCCCATATTAGTAAATTAATACCCTTAGGAAGCCCCCCAATTCTTCACAAAATTCTCCCTTGATAGTTCCTTTGAATCAGCTTCTCAGAGACCCACACCTGTCACTTCTGTTGTTCCGATGCTTTTTAGAGCTAGCCTCAGACATTCTGGATTAGCTGTCATTGCTCCTGGGAATACCTATGGAGATTTTCAGTCTCGTGTCTGACCTCATATCTCTTTCTGTGACTTCTGTGAGGCATCCACAGTTTTTGGGTTATATCTACCTCCGCAGAGCCAGGCATAGCTAAGTGAATGGAACTAAGACTGATAAATTCTCCTACAAGATGACTCTTTTGATGGATCAAATAAAACAGTATTTGTCTAAAACAAAAGAAAATATGACTATCTATTATCTGTATTTGATGCTCTGTTTATTATAGCATATCATAAACACTACACAGAAATTTTGGGGATCCCCGGGGACAAAATGTTATAAACCCTTCCTTTGAATATTTTAAATCCAAATTTAATGTAATGTTGCTTTGTTTTCATTGTATAAGGAACTGTCTTTCTACCCCCACATGCACAATGAGGTCTACAAACTATTTCCCACCAATACTTCATCATTTGCCTTAAAAGTCAAGTGATTTTTTCTTTCCATGGAAAATGTGCTTCGGGAGATCCAAAGAGAAGATTCTCTTGAAAGATTATGACAAAACTCTGAATGGCTCTTCCTTGAAACATTAATTCCTTGAATACTCCTCTTTCAGTTTTTATGCTCATGTGTGGGGAAAATGACCCAGCAATGCTATAAAAGCATATTTTGTGGATGAAGGAGTTTTTTTTCTTTCACAAGAATAAAAAATCATAAGTATTGATTTAAAAGTGGACTGATCTGGAAACCACAGTAGAGTTCCAGTGGACATATGAAAAAAAAATCCTACCACTCTCAAAATTAACTTTCAGAAAAGTATTTGAATCTGTCATCCTACTTTTGATATCTCTGGTGCGTTCTGGTGTGGTTTTGAGGTAGAGAAACAAGTAATCTGTTTTTAAATCATCTTGTTATTCTCAAGATGATGAATTATTCAATCTATGCTTTTTGGAGATTGAACAGACAAACTACATGCATTTAGCACATCATAGGTGCTAAATAGCAGCATAATGCAAGCAATTACTCTTCAGTATGGTACATGCTAACATGAAGGCATGAATGAGGCACTTTAGGAACAACAGACAAACACAAATTTAAGAGGGCAAAGAAGACCCCAGGGTCAGTGACCACTCAACTCAATTTTGAAGGCCAAGTAGATGATAGCAGATAAAAAAGAGAAGGAAGAGCTGTAAAGAGAAGCATGGGATATCAAAAAGCATAGAATACAACCAAGAGGTCATTGGTACTACAGGATGCTCAGAAAGAATGATGTTGCTTGATTTTATTTTCTTGGAGTCTGTCTCAGCTTTTATTTTAGTTTCACTGAAATAACAGAGCTTGTGTTAAGTTTCACTAGTTGCTCATATATGTCATGAGAAAACGGGTTTTGCTCATTCTCAAACATGTGTGGGAGTTTTGAATAGAAAACTAGCCATGAGGATATTTGATATGCATGTTTTCTACAACTTTTATCTCTGAAATTTTAGATTCACATACTAGAAAATTAAAAATTTAAAGATGAAGTAAAAATTTAAGGATAGTTCAAATGGACTATCCAATGTTCTGGGTTACCAGTCTTTTCTTTCACTCTTTCTAAATCTCAGAATTATGTAATCTCTTCATAGCCTACTTAACTGAAAAGTCATTTTCTTCTTGCTGCCCATGCTTTTGGGGCTCCCTCAGTTGGATCCCCACTCCTGCTACTGCAGGATCCTAGTGGATCCCTTGACAGCAACATCCTGTCTCACCAGGCTGTCCTACAATCCTATAGTTATACTTGCTTTCGGAACTACCATTCCTTCTTGTAGTACCCTTCCCAGCACACAACCTTCATATAATGAACTCCCACCCACTCTTCAAAAGGTAGCTAAGCTCAGCCTCATCCAGAAGATTCTCTTCATTCTTTGTGGCATCTGTGTTCAGCCTCCATCACATGGCGCCTGAGGACATTTGGAGTAGCATTCCCTACTCATAGCAATGATCTTAGAACTCTACTAATGCTACTATATTAAGAGTAATACCTAACACTAATTAGTTGCATATTATAAAACCTAGTATCTGTGACACATATTTATGTATATATGTATATCTGCTACTAATAGAAATGTCTCATATCTATTAAGCTCCTACTAATCATGTGTGAGGAACCACTACTTGTTTTATCTATATTATATCATTTAAGTCTCACAATCAAACTATGAGATATTATCCCCACATTTACACAGATCTGATGACACAAAAAAGGTATGTAAATGCTCTAGGATACAGAGCTGTACGTGTTTGTACCTGGGTATGTACCCAGGTACTCATGGTCCCACTCTGGGCCAATACTATACACCACAAGGACTTTATTATTTATAAATGAAGCTATAGGATTTAAAACTGAAACAAAACAAAGAAAGAAAAGAAAAGAGAAAAAAATAGATATGATGATCTGATCTGAGTCTTAAAGAATGTCCTAAAATTTAAAACTCAATTTCATGCTTTACTTTTTTGGTTTATCTTAATAAAAAGTAATTAATGAGCAGGAATTGAGCCAAAAAAAGTAAGAAAACCCATTAAAATTGGAGGAGAAGCAAGGAATTTAGCTGATTAGCTTTTGCCTTGTTAATTATTTTGGCTGTTATTATAAAAACAATTTTAAGGCAGTGACAAAAATGCTGAACTTCAAGTGAAAGTTCATACTGAGTTCCACAATGCTCACATGCCTGCGCTGTAATCCTGGGCAGGCTGTTTAGTAGATCCCCCCACCACCACCGCGCTCTCTCTTTTGCTCTCATTCGCTCTCTCACTGTCTCTCTTTTGTCATTTTCTCTCTCTGTCTCTATCTCTGTGTGTCTCTCTGTTTCTTTCTCTCTCAAATCAAATGGCAAAGGTGATGCCTACCAAGAATGATGTATTGACTCTAACAGGAAATGAAATATGTGACTGTACCTAAAATGGCTATGTGTCATATCATCACTGCCCCCACATAATACGTTTACCCTGGTGGAATAAAATGTAAAATATGGCATTTCTTAGTGGTTTTGACATCTTTTTTTTTTAACTCCTTGTTCTTTTGGTAACATCTCAGCATAACTTTTATTCTCAGCCATAACAAATATGACTGTATGTTTTCATAGCAACCCACTACATTCTGCCCTGACAAAGAAAGTTACTCTTGATTATCTTCTATATAACCCTAGGGCATAGATCTAAATGGCCATCAGACTTTCCAGATATGATGTAGAGTCTTGATTGGGAGTATACATTGTTTCCTTGCTGTTCACACTGCATTTGGTACTGATGTGGATTTTGTAGCACTTCTGGTAAAATTGTGATTTATGCAGCCCTCTCTTTTAGGCAGTTTAAGTAATTTATTATATCAGAATTTTGCTTGCTTCGTTATCTGTCCCATTTATGCCCTGAAACTTTAAATTTTATACTCTATTTATTTATGGTCTTCAGTTTCTCTGTCCTGCATTATCAGATGATAGACATTTATGCCAGGAAATTATATGATGGAGCTGAGCAAGACTGGGTGGACTTGGGAGGTGGTAGAGGATTCCACAGTCTTTGTAGAAAATTGGTCACCAAGGGTCTTAGCTTTTTAATGGGCAGAATAAAAGTTTGCAGTCTTTCAACTGAATAAATTATTTTCTTTAACTATTTAGCATCTTTTGTACATTAAAAAAGTGTAAGAACACACAAAAAATGATATAAAATTATTAGTAAAATATGTTGAATCATAATGGATGAACTAGAATTAAATGATACACTTTGTGTATTATAATTGATTTAGTTTAATTGTGAATAAATATGCTATATATGTAAAATGAAACTATGCAGATGGGTGTGTGTATTTTAAAGAATAATTAGACATCCACATATCCACAACTCAGTTTAAAATATAGAATACCGATGGCTGTGTGAAGCCCCTCTGCCGCTCTCAAGAACTTCATTGTCCTTTGTCCTCCCAAATGTAAAGTCACCTTGTTTTTACTTATTTGTTTATACATTTTTCTTTATATCTTTTCCTCTGTCAATGTATATTTTTGTTGTTTCCAGATTTTGCCAACGCGAATGACATTCAGTTAACTTCCCTGCACATATATCGTGTTGTATACATGCCAGTGTTTCTCGCTGAGCCCTCTTTTGGGAATTTGCTGGGAGGTGCATAGCTCTGCACCTTTGCAGGGCCAGGCCAGCGCCCCCTCTGTGCGTACCCGCTGGTAACAGTGGCTTTCCCTCCTCCATGATCGTTGTCTCAGTCTGCTCAGGATGCCAGAACAAAACACCATTGACAGGTTGGCTTAAACAACAGAAATTTATTTCCTCACAGTTCTGGAGGCTGGACAGTCCAAGATTGCATCCCCACAGGACTCTTTCTGATTAGGGCTGTCTTCCTGGCTTGCAGATGGCCATCTTCTTGCCATGTCCTTACATGGCAGAGGAAAGGTCCCTGGGGTCTCTTTTTTTTTTTTTTACAAGGACCTCAGTTCTACGGATCAGGAATCCATCTTTATGAACTCATTTAACTTTTATCAGCTCCTTAAAACCCTGTCTCCAATACAGGGGTTGTGTTAGGGCTTCAACATAGGGATTTGGGGTTTAGTGTGACACTGTGTAGTCCACAGCAGCTGTAAATACTTGCTATTGTTGAAGGTTTTGTTATAATAAAACTATATCTCATTGGTCTTTTTTCTCTTTTTATTGTGGTAAAGCAAATGTTACCATTTTAACCTTTTTAAAGTGTACAGTCCAGCAGCCTTTAGTATATTCATATTGTTGTGCAACTATTACCAGAGTCCATTTCTAGATTTTCTCTTCTTCCCAAACTCAAATTCCTTCCGCATAAAACATTAACTCCCCTTTCCCTTTCCTGCCTGACAGCTGCAGTTCTACTTTCTATCTCTATGAATTTGAGTACTACTTGCTATTAATATAAGTGTAACCATATAGTATTTGTCCTTTTGTACCTGGGTTATTTCATTTAGCATAAGGTCTTCAAGGGTTGTCCATGTTGTGGCATGTGACAAGATTCTTCCCTTTACAAAGCTGAATAATATTCCATTGTAAGTGTTCCATTTGTAAACAAAAGATTTTTTTCATATGTTCATCCATCCCTGGTTACTTGAACTATTTCCATCTTTCGACTCTTGTGAGTAGTGCTGCTATGAACATGAGCATACAAAAATCTCTGTGAGTTCTTGCTTTAAATTATTTTGGATATATATCTTTGTGGCTTTAAATTTGTATTCCCTTTATGAATCATTCAGGTTAAATAGCTGAATAACTAGGCTTAATTTTGTTGGTCACTACTGCCCTTTGGCCATTTGCATTTGCTCTTCTTTAAAATATTTTTAATATATGTTTGAAACGTTTGTCCACATATTTTACCATTTTAATAATGGAGATTATGGTTTATTATTTTCTGATTTTTAGAAGCTAATTATGCACTGATGATATAAATCCTTTAATTCTTTCCTTTTTAAAAAAATTCTTGCTGTGCTGTGAATCAAACCCAGGGCCTTAAGTAGACTAAGCAAGTGCTCTATCCTGAGCTACTCTAAAGACCAATCATTTTTTTTTGTGTGTGTATGTAGCTTCTGTTGATGTGTGGCTTATATGTACATAGTCTCTTTCTGGGTAGTTTTGCTGGCACTATTGTTACTGTTAAACAGAAGCTCTTGATTTTAATGTAATGCAATTTAATCATTTTTCTTTTATTAATTTACCCTTTTTAAGAAGTTTTCCTCCTTGAAGATATTAATACAATATTTATGTTAAATTCCAGTTAAAGCAAACATAGATATTTCAGGAAGTAAAGTGCAAAGTACATGAGAATGTTTAAGGTTAAATTTGAACTTCATTTAATAAATATTTATTAACTCCTGCTATCTGCCAAACACTATTATGTTCTTTGTTTCATGGAGTTTATATTCTTTGGAGAAGAAGACAGTAACCAAGTGAATACATAACAAAATGCTTAGTTGATTAAGAAGACAGTCAAAAAGAAATTCCTATTGTTGGACTAGAGAACTCTCCCACCCATGTCCTATATGAAAAGCACAAGGAAAAGTTACAACACTGACAACAGAGTGTGACTACAGAGTTCAGATGACACCCACAGCAGGGTTCTGTCCTGACTACCCTGGTTCTATAAAGTCGGTTAAACTCACATTATTTACTAGTTAAATATATGGGATGAATCAGATAAACTTTATGACCTGTTTATCTTGAAATTCTTCTGAGATTCTGAGTATCTAAAAGATTTTGCTATATTAAACTTCTGTGGAAAAACTATTTAAAAGGATAAAATATGGTGAGTTTCTTGTAGCTAAAAAAAACAATTCAGTTTCAATCCTGATTCTATGTTCTGGTAAAAGTAATTTTTCATCATTTCCAATAAAACCAACGTTAGATTCCAGCTGAATTACCTGCAAATGGAAAGCCATTTGTAAAGGGATCTCCCTATAATTAAGATGACTTTACAGAAAAAGCAGTAAAAATGAGTCTTCTATGATTGGCTGCAAAAAGTAAAGTACTAAAATTGCTAAGTAATACTATTGATTTGGAAATTTATGTGTATCTTTAGAGCTAGTTTCATAAAAGGAATGATTATTTAACAGTCTAAATTCCTGAAAGTGGTTTTTATAGTGGGAAAAATGTAACAGATACTGCTATACTTTTTATCTATGGATATTAAAATGTAAATTTCACCTTGGAGCATGTGGAAAATCTTTTCATAGAACAAATACTAAATTAAGTGTAACAGGTGACAGTGATTAATCACTATGTATTACCAGGAGAGAAAGAAAGCTTTGATGCCTTGTGAAATATAATACAACACAAAAGGAAAATGCAGACCATTTTTAAATCAAATGTAAACCATTTCACATATCTTTGAGAGACTTAATGAAAGCTTTTTCATGAGTCTTTTGCCTCTCATCCATCTGAAGGACTGGACTCTCTTGAACTTACTGTTTAAGCATTCCTTCAAGTAATACTTGTGTGCTTAGTATATTTGACTGCTACTTGCAACTTCTGTTTAACACTTTGCTATTAAAGATGGGTGAAGCCAAGAATTGCTTAGGTTGTCTGTAGCCAGAGGTGACATAACAGAGTAGGTAAAGAGCATAGCCTATGGAACTCAACTTCTTAGTTTCCTAGTTCAAATCTATTTCTGTAGCACAGATTTTAAAAACTTGGGAAAACTATTGAACTTTAATAATTTTTTATTCTTCTGTAAAATGGGGATAATAGTAATTTAATCCATATACTTACCAAAAAAATAAAAGACAAAGGCTATAAGTAGCTTCAGGTACAGTTGATAAAATTTTCATTCTTAAAGAGTGATTTTAAAAACTAAAACATCCGTGCACCAGTAGAGAAACTGGTAGATTCACTGTTCTGCCTTTTCGTGGACCTTAAACAAGTCATTTGCACTCCATGAGCTTTAGGTTTTTTTTTTCTTTTTATTGAGTTTATTGGTACATTCTAGGTACACAGTACAGTTACATTTATTACTGGGATCTTGTACCTTCACATGACAGGTGTTGGTTCTCATTTTTTCCCCTTGTCCCTGCCCTCCCTTCACCCCTCTCCTCTTCCCCATTTACAAACACTTTATTTCCATTTTTTCATTTTCTCATATTTTTTTCTTTTCCCTTATTCCCTTTCCCCTATCCTTCCTACTTTCCCTACACCTTTAGCCCTTTTCTTCCTATTTCACATTGTTAATTATCCCATTAGGATTTTGGGTACTATTATAATTTTTCACACCAGAGAAACTATTCGGTATTTACACATATGTGACTTATTTATTTCACTTATGAGTACATCCTCAAAAATGTATCCATTTCCTTATGAATGACTCTAATTTCTTATTCTTTATGGCTGAGTAATATTCCATTTTATAGAAAAACCACAATTTGCAATGTAAATTGATACAAATTTATAAAGTATAAGTCAACCATGCACTATAAGTGTTATCTATTCATATATTAATACATCATAGTAGGAGTATACACAGTTATCTTAAAATTTTAACCCTTGGATTCAAGTGTGTATTTCTAGGATTCTTGAAACTCATGAAAATGATATGTATTTGTATTTGTGCATGAGTTCTTTTCTAACATTTTTATCTTTCAGAACATTGTTAAAGGAGTTCATGACTTCCAAAAGGTTTACAACCTCAGTATGAGATTAAATAACTTCTTTAAAAAGCAAGACTTCGTTGTAACTTGACAAAACATATATTTATATAAATTGATAAAGAAAGTGTTCCTCAAAATGTGATTTGGTTCTCCCAGAAGCATAGAAAAAAGGAGTGTCACCATCCAGAGAGGAAAGGACATCTTAGCTGTCTTCAAGCTTTCCATGCCCATAGAGAGATCATACCTGATACAAAGATAGGACAAGCTGAGCACTGCAGAGGGGAGCAATTACAAGGGCACTGCCACCCTTTTAAATACAGCTTTTGTTTTCATTTCCTACTCACCAGGCAACCTTCTGGTTATATTTTATCTTGTATGAAGTTCTGATTACAGTGTATTCTTGTAGCTGTAGCAATAAATGTTTCTTTAAATGTCAGTCCCATTATATACCAGTGTTCTCAGTTTGGCAGTACATTTCTCATCTCTTATAAATGGGAACACTCCTGCTGTGCTGACATTGCACATTTCTACACCTGCAAGGCCAAGGGCCAGACCAGAAAGAGAACATGGAACGATCACTAAGGCATTGAAAACCACCTTATTAGCCCTCTTAGGAGATGGACATCTGACCTATTTTTGTTCTCCCCTCCCCATCATAGATCTACACTTTTATTTCCCATTTTGAACTTTTTAGGAATAGATACCTTCCTGATAGATTGCACTAGGATTAAATAAAACAGTGTATGTTAAATAGCTGCCAAGGCACATCATTAGTGTTAATATATGCTCTGTATTATTTTTATCACTTTAGATTCTCAATTCTTTTGTTCATCCTCTGCTTAGTCAGAAATTTCTGTATCAATTAGCTTACACGGTGATACTACCATGCTGCAATTTGTTACCAGTCTCCTGAAATAAAGATAGCATCATTTGTCCTGTTGTCTTTGTTACACTGAAAGTCAAATGCCCGCAGTGGCAGGTGTTGCATTAAATATAGAAAAATTTCATTCTTCTTAGTGCTTCATAAATGGAGAAAAAAACAGCAACAACCAAAACAGCAACTAGATATGGATACAGATATATAGATATGTTTGCTGTGCTATTATAGTTATTAAGTGCAATGGCTATAGACAGTGTTTATTCTAGTTAATAATTGTTAGGATTTGTTGTACCACATTTAATATCTTTTTCATAAGGGCAGAAAGCAGAGTCAAGCAGCAAATACTTAATAAGTGCCTCTAATGTACAAGATCCATTGTAGGGAGATAAATGAATAAGAAATAGCCCTGACTCCAATGATTTTTCGGTCAGATCTATGCCCAAGAAATCTAGATATCTTGATTATTTTACTGTGTTATAGATAGGAAGTTTTATTTTTCTCATGTATTATTTCCAAAATCATTTCATTAAATATAGCCCAGATAGTGATTTGGTTTTTGGCCCTTTATTCTCCATAGGGTAATCTCAGTAAAATCCCAAGAACAGTCACTTTTTTACTAGAGGATTTCGTCTACTGGAGAACATCTTTTTACCAAAAGAGCAGTGAGATACAGCAGCAGGCTATTGATCTGTGTTTCATCAAAGAGTGACTGAACCATTCTAAGCATCTCTACCCCATGCCCTCATGAATGGTGCATTCTCATAATGGTAGAACACCCAGCCTTGCAGTGCATGCCTCACAAGACCCAGGAAGTCATCTACCAGGATTCCTTCAATTAGCTTCTCAACCTTACTTTCTGCATCTGTCAGATGAGATTCATTCTTTCACTCAAAAATATTTTTGTGTTAATTAAGCTCTAAAGTACACATTTTTCTTCCCCAGAAGAGTTTAAGCTCCTTGAGTGAAAAAACTAGAGGGAAAAAATCCAGAAAGACTTGAAATTGGGATCTGCAGAGAAGAGTGTGGATTTTTTATACCTTTTTAGTACTTAGCAAAAGGGGTCTTGTACATTACAATTGCTGAATTAAAAAAAAAAAAAAGGTGCCTCAGGACACCCACGCCCTGGCCTATATTTGATTGAGAACAAGAGTCTCAAGGACTTTCAGAGGGAAAATTAAGATATATTATATGAAACTAGAATCCTAATGCATACACACAAAATGTTAACATAGAAATGTGAAAAATGAATGGGTCAGCATGCTTTCAAATGGCCCATGTACATTTCAAGATTCACTGTCTTATGCAGAAGGTCAACATTTCTGGATGAAAAAAGGTCCAGTGTGGGTTTGTAACCTGCTTTTAAGAATATGCTCTCAGTTTATAAGCTAGTTACATTTTATTTTTATAAAGTAGCAATTTAGTACATTATTTTAGGTTTGGCTTGATAATTAACCATGGCCTTTCATCATTGTTTTTACATTATACCTCTTCCAGAAAATGACTTCCAAATTTAAAAAAAATCCCAACTGACTATTCATTTGAGTTAAAGCTTTAAAGCAAATACTATGACTCAGTACTACAATTGGAAGCTTTAGGACCGCCAGTCAGTTACTGAAGACACAGCTCAGTAAAATCCAAGCTTGTTGATAATAGGCAGCTAACATGTAGTATAGAAACCCCTATCCTCTTTTGCTTCAGGAATAGCCTAATAGTGCCATTCAGCATAGCTCGGTGAAGGGCTGATCATCACCTGTATTGGGCATCGTGCCATTGTGCCTCTCGGCATGTCAGCACAATGAGCTCAAACTATGAAGGACTAGTGCAGCCAGAGTTGTGCCTTTTTAATGTGTTTTCTCAAGAAAATCCTAATGTACGAATGCCAATATTTTCTTATGAAAATTTTGGATTAAATCAAAATACAGCCATGCAAGTCAAAACTTTCCTTTCTAAATTATGATCAATGAGCACAGAAAAATAAATTTTGCCTACTAATATACCTTCTTACAGTAAGAAAGAAGCAATCACCTGAACATTGGATTCTTTTCCAGGATAGATTTAACATTTCTTTAATGATGATATTCAGCAAATGATTATGGAGTATATGCTTTTTGTGAGTCTTTAGGAATATAATCGTGGAGAACAAACTTATTCCTTGCCCCTTTTGAAACTTGGTGATGGAATAGACATTGATCTGAAATGACAAAATAGATCAACGGTTCTAAATATCATTTGTAATCTACCTTGTTCAGCCCTCTCCGACTACACTATGAACCCTGGTACAGTCAGCTTTGACACTTGTCCGACATGTGGTTGACACATGGAAGACAGTCAATAAAAATTGTGGATATTTATGAATTAGTAAATTAATGAGTTAAATAAGTAAGTGCAACCAATAAACTGGTATTTTCATGTTGTTTTCCATATAGACCTCTGATAAATTAAAGGAGATGCACAGAAACCAGTTAGGAGTATGTTTGGTAGTCCAGTCTAGAGATCTGGAAAATCTGGAAGTTGTGTTGCATTGCAGGATTTTAGTCTTCTTTTTAGTACAAAATCGCAACACCATAAGGATAGATAATAGTGTCTTCAACGAGGAAATAATCTGATGAAGAGCCAATGGTAATACAGTCTTTCTAAGGCAAGGTAAGCTATCTGAATAATGAGAAAGAACACCTAGCATTCTTGATCAAAAGACAGAGTACAGCTGTACTAATTCTCTGAAGGATAGACAAAGGCCAGCAGCTAGTAACAGGTTAAGCTAGAGTCTGATCTGTAAGCACCTGTGGTTAGAAAATGAGAAGGCATAGTGTATGATGACATTTGGAGTTTAATGTCCATGCAAATGAATTAGTTGGATCAGGCAAAGATGGTCCAAGAGCACAAGAGCATGAATCTTTGGACAGTGTCAGTGCTGAGTCCCCAGATGTCCCAGCTTAATGCCCTTTCTTCGTGACATCTGCATCAAGATTCTGTACTCATTTCTAGAAGTGGGAAATGTGAAGTTGTGACCCTGACTATGCATACCTCTTTTTAATTGAAGTAGTAAGGTCTTCTGTCCTTGCCCATCTCCCTGGGGAGGATACAGATGATAAGACTTTGACAAAAAGAGGTAACAAGGGAAAATAAGGCCAAAGCAGATTTATTAGAACAAATTGCAAGCAAATGCTTTCAGGTTTTAGGTTATGCAGATATTCTTAGCTACTGCTGGGTCATATTCAAAACTTAAATAAATTTCTCTTCAGTTTTCTCTAGAGAAATACTAATTATTTATGCATTCATATTTAGTATTCATATCCAAAGTACACCTTAAATATAGATATATTAATTTGTAGTTAGACTTACATTTGATTCTTTTACCATTTAAAGATAAATGTACTTTTAATATACTTTTGAAATTGATGTACTTGCTCTTGTCTCTGTCTAGGACATTTGCCCAGGGGTGGGCTGGCTCCCTCTCTTCATGTGGGCCTCAGGCCTGTCACCTCCTCAGGGAGGCACCCTCACCTGATGGTGCCTCTTCCCTCCTGCGCAGGAACTCCAAGATAGCATAAAATAAACATTTTATGGAATGCTATTTGGAAGATGTTTGCAAATATCTATTTATTTCTTATATTATTTATATTTTTGGTGAATGTCTTCACTAAATAATCCTTAATTGTTACATTATTTTAAAATTATTCCTTTTTTTGAAATCCCATTTAAAATTTACATTTGCAAAATTGTCCCACTTCATTAACAATTTCCATGAAGCTCTAACATTTAAAAACAGTTTATATTGACTCAAACTTAAAGTTTATTTTTTCATTTTATTCATCTTTTCAGAGATAATTATAAAAAATGACACCTAATAATGCTTTCCATTAATTGTGTACATAATTATATTTCAAACGAAATTTGTGAATGTTTTCTCAATTTCTTGAGTCCCTTTAAAATTTGATGTAGTAATTGTAGCAGTACAGATTTTCAGAAAACAATGCCAACATGCCCACTGGCCACCAATACCTGTAGTAGAGTACATATGTGGAACTACCCATTCACAAGTAAGATGCATAACCCAGATCAAGGAATCAATTCAGTTGGGAAAAACTTTGCAGAGGCTACCTGCAATGATAGCTTGTAGAAGATAAAAGACAAGATTTTAGCTATATTGATTAACAAAAATAAAGCTTTTATAATACATGTAACTTAAAGAATGTAGCAGCCCATGTGGTCATTTGAAGACCTGTTTCTGAATTTCAGATTAATGAGTAGAGGGTCAAAAGAAATCTAAATACGTGTCCCTTCTTTCCCGAAAGCTTTCTGTGTGTTTTTAACAGAGAATAACATAACAAGCTCACCCCTACACCAAATTTATTTTTCTGTAAAAGGAATTTAAATATGTGATCTAAGAGGAAAATATAGTTTTTCGTTGCTTTTCATTTGCTTTCACTTTTTAAACATGCCAAAAATCAATGGTGGGTTTTCACTTTGGGCTATTCCTAAATCTTATGTTGAAAATCCATGCAAATGTTACCTTCTCTGGCACAACTTAAATTGGAAATATTGTCCATGCTAAATGAAATATACTCATAAGCATGCTTAACTATGAATGAGAATCTTGAAAGGAAAATGTACTGTTCACTCAACATTTTAAAAGTTTGCTATGTTGCATGAGAAATTTCACATGGGGAAAACCAAATAATAACCAGTCTTTCCTTAAAGATATATTTTAAAGGGTAAGAGGTATGAAAGTGAATCTATATACTATTAGCCATCAGACTAGTACTTGCTGCAGAGGATAATTTTTATTTTTACTATATGTTCTAAGACAGAACAATAAATATATGCAGAGAGAATCAATAAATTGCATTTATGATGCAGAGGCAAGAGACATTTTGCAGTTTGTCCAGTGGCGAATTTCTAATATATTTATTTTGCTTTAAAATTTTGCTTTACTTATGTCTTTTCCCTTCTTGAGGGATTAACTCAGCTACTACAAATTTTGACTTAAAATTGAAAAGCATCTCATTATATACTTTGTGCCTTCTGAAATGAGACACTATTTAACTATTCAAGCCAAAGTAGTGGGGCTGACCACTATGCAACAAAATCTAGACTTTGAGAAGGAAAATATAAATATGAGAAAAGGAACCAGATGAATTAATCTACTTTTTAATTAAGTTTTTAAGTATCCAAATCAGACAAGTGTTTACTTTCCACAACATTGGGAAAGACTTTTTAAATGAGAAAGGCCCTGACTCCTACGAGCTAAAATTATATTCCCATTGTCAAGCACAATACTTTGCTCTTTGAAATCGCTGAATAAATATTTGAGTGGATGACTGAATAAATGAAGACGGGAGGGACGAGGAAACTTTTTAAGGAAATATTTTGCTGTGCCATAGTATTAGCATGGTGAAAATTAGTTTCAACTGAAGATAACCCAAAGACAACAAATTAAAAAGGAAAAAAAATCACACTTATAAAATGATAAATTGAACTACTGCCAGCTAAAACTGAGACAAAAAATGCACCTGGATCATTTTTGGAAGTCATTTGAATACATTGGTTAGCTTGAAAATAAAGAGTCATCAGAAATCAAACAAAATTTTGTTTTCATCCTGAAAATAAATATGGTCCATCTGTCATTGGAATGTGCAGAGCTTCCAGTAGCCTAGCCACAGAAAGGATAATGAAGTGAGCCAAGGTTCTGAAAGAGAAAGCTAAGATGAGTCAAAGAAGAAAGGATGTATCAATACCAGTTAGGAGATTTGTGGTTCTCAGGAGGAAAACAAGACTGCAAATCGGAGGTGAGCCTAATTGAAAAAAATCGTAAGTTTTATTATCTTGACCATTCTTTTAAGCATGAAATGTTCAACTATATATCGTTTTGCATTTAGTTGGAATTTATCACAAGCAAGGGGTGATAATAGCTGACCACCTCTGAATAGGCTCATGCTCATTAAGTAGCTGTGTGACCATGGATCAGTTACTTAAAATTGTGCTTCTGTTTCAGGCTCTGAATGTTTTAAATGAATGGTACATACTTCATCGGGCTGTTGTGAGATTAAATGACAATATTTATTAAGGGTTAGGATACCTTGGGGATTAAAGTTTTAGTACAGAAACTTCACAGAAGAGAAATTGTTGACAAAGCAGGGAAATTAAAGCTATGTTTATAAATTTTACATCCCAAAATGTAAAGATTTTGTGTTTGTGGTACTGGAGAGCAAATTCAGCGTCTTCCAATGTTTTAGGCAAACTTTCTGCTACACAGCTGCATCCCAATCCCTAAAAATATTTCTTCTAACTATTACTACAAGCAGAACTGTGTGTTGGAAAGACTGTTAGTCCAGTTCATCTGTTCATTCAGCAGAAATTTACTGGACATCTACTATTTGTCAGGAATGATTCTACACTGAGGATATAGTGAAACAGCTCTGTGCAGCGTCTCTTGTGATAAGCAACATCTTAAATTGCCGTGGGAGTTCAACACTGACTCCTTCACTGAGTGGATGCCGGGTGGCCGTGTGGATCGACCTTGGGAGGTAAAGGAAAAATGTCACTGAGTTTAGCCTAATTGAAGGGCAATCGGAAGCCATGCATGTTTGCATTTTAGCCTGTCATATTGTATTTGTTTGAGATCTTTTTGGAGCCAAGGTGACTTATGGAGAAATTAAAAAATGCTGCTTAGTAATGATATCAAAGATTAGTCAGCATGGAGTCACAATGGTAGTTTCTTGGGTATGATATCAGAAGCACATGCACTAAAAGAAAATAGATATAACTGAGATCAAAATAAAAGTGTTTGCATCAAAGGTCACTCCTGACAGAGTAAAAGGCAACTAATGGACTGAAAGAAAATATTTACAAAACATATGTCTGATGAAAGATTAGAACCCAAAATATATAAGGAACTGTACAAGCTCAACAACAATAAAGCTGAAAAAAAAAATTCCAAAGATGGCCAAGGACTTGAACAGACATTTCTCCAAAAGGTGTTACACAAATCACCACATGCTAAAAAAAAATTAGTCAACGTTAATACTACTCATTAGGGAAATCCAAATCAAAACCACAAAGCAATAGTGCTTTATAGGCACTAGGATGGCTATTTTTTAAAAAGGAATTAATGAGAATAGGGAGAAATTAGAACCCTTGCACATTCCCAGTGAGAATATAAAATGGTCCCAAAATAGGCATAGCGTGGGACCATATGTTCTCTAATTCTATTTCTGGTTGCCATATATACTCCAACATAGGAACTTAAGCACATACTTGTACCGCAGTATTCATGGCAGCATTGTTCACATTAGCCCACAGGTGGACAAAAGCCAAACATTTATGAATAGGTTAAATATATAAACAAAATATGATTGCTGCATATGATGAAATACTATTCAGTCATAAAAAGAATGAAATTATTTACATGCTGTAACACAGCATGGATGGTTCATGGAAAAGACGGTACACTAAGGGAGAAAAGCTAGCTACAAAAGGAGATACTACGTGAGTCTTTTGATATGAAGCCCCTAGAATACAGGCAAATTCATAAAAACAGAAAGTAGAGGTTGCCAGGGCCTAGGGGAAGGAGGCCATGGGGAGTTGTTGTTTACTGGAGACAGTTTCAGTTGAGTTAATGAAAATGTTCTGAAGGTGTGAGTGATGGGCTTGCACAACCATGTGAAAGCACTTAATGCCACTGAATTACATTTCAAAATGGCAAATTTTATGGCGTGTATACTTTGCCGCAATATAATAGTTGTTAAAATAGAATTACTGTGCCCTGAAATTTATAAAATGCTCTCCCAAAATAAGCTAAAACTTTTCCAAATACAATAATCTCTTTGAAATTTTAATTCATTCATTATCTATTGCCCCTGGGACTTGAGAAAGTGTGAATCTGAGCTAATTAGAGAGATTTCAATAGGAAGAAATGTTGAGTAAATAAATTCCTGCTGCAGCTTCCAGTATTTAAAAGAACTTCTACAGACCATTCCTTCACTTGTGATGAGGTGAAGCTCCTTATGCCTCCCTTCCCGCTTGACTATTAGGACAAGAAGCATGGGAAGATGTGGGAAGTGTGGGGTGGGGAGGGGATTTGTCTACAGCTTCTTACGGTTTTACATTCTGTCTCCCCTGGCACCTTTCTCCCTCTCATCCCCAGTATCCTCTCAGAGTTGTTACCCGGAATGTAAGATCAATCCTGCTGGCTCATTAGTTATGTTTATTGTTTTTTGTATGTCTCTAATGACTAACGCCTGTCTTTTACTACAGCAGAAGGTCCAGAAAGTGAGAGCCAAGCTTTCTCAGATTCTAAAGTAGCCTACTCGGGAATTTTAATAAACAATAACAACAACAGCAACAAAAATCATTGTTCAGCTCGTGGCTCAAAAAATATATTGGTCTTCTTGATGTGAGGAATCCAAGGTCTTGAATAGTGACAATGAGTCTGTGTCTTCATATCTGTCTTTGGCTCATTTTGGACAGCTCCCTCAGCAGACCATTGAGGGAGATGGTCAAATTAACTTTTAGTCCTAGCTATTCAGTCACCAGAGAAACTGAATAGCTCATTTTTCTGACTCCTAAGGTACTGTTACTTATATATATTCATATTCTTGAGAATCTGTGGAACATAGAACACAAAATTTTTGGAGTCAGGAATAGGAGTTGTTTTGTAGTTATGTAACCTTGAGCAGGTAACAATACTGCTGAGTCTTGGTCTCGACGTATTATTTATATTATACAGCGATATCCGCTCATCAAAGGAAATAACTTGCATTAAACTGTAAAACACTTTCTTAACTAAGACATGTTCTAATTAAAGGCTTGTGAAAGATGGGAACTTCAACCCAAAGGATCAATTATTCTACTCCCTTAATAATGAAAACCATCTAATAGTAAACCAGTATTTTAAAATCTCATTCTTTTTATCCTTTGTGCATATGGAATTCTCTTCAGATGATTTTTTTATTCACTGGAGAATTAATAGTTAGATAAATACTGTGTAGACACGTGCTCTTCTAACCATTTTTAGAAGGCCCTTTGCTTCATAATTGCCCTCAAATTTTTTTCTTCCCTCCCTTTAGTTTTTTTGCACAAGGTGATAAAAGTGAAAAGGTTTGATAAATTTGCCACTTTAATAGTCTTCATCGACTTTACCTTCTGTGTTCATTTATATCTCCCTTTTCTTTTACTCCTGGTACATGGCATGCACTTGGAAGCTCATGGCTCCATTCTTTTTGAAGTACACCTTGTGTACAAATATTTTGTACCTAACTTGGCCAAGATGCCACTAGGAAGAGAGCAGAATTCCCTGAGGTTTGTTGCTGATTCAGAAAGTCCAAGGAAAACTGCTCACGATGGCTCTTTTTATTTACATTCATTGTTTTCTGATTCTATAACGGCCCATTTCGCCCTAACATCTAGTAGCTAGTTCTCAATGTGTCATTTTACAGCTGTGGGCTGTGAATATTATGTGCCCATCTAAAATTACTTTATGTAGCTTTGAGCCTCCTCTTTAAGAGAGAAAAAAAAACTTAGTCAAACTTAGTGCTGTTTGCCTGTATATGGCTACTGAACTATTTCTTTATTCACAGTATTTCATTTGAATGTAATGTATATACTCTAGTTTATCTTATTTTGTGTTATATCTTGATCCATTAGATTCTTTTTTTCTATTTTTCATTAGTCAAAGAAGACCTCAAATTAACTCTTACAAAACTTAATTCACTACGTGCACTCATAGAGCTTTATAAGTGTTTCATTATGCACATGAATTCATGAAACGTTTTCAGTGTTTTCTTTTTGTATTAGACTTCCTTGGCAAAGAAAGTAGCCGAAGAAAATTTAAAATATGTTCAGTAATATAGGCAATATGTTTTTGGAAATTGTAACATCTCAATTCATCATGTTTTATGGTTTACTTTTTCTTAAGACAGATTCAAAATACATAGGCTCTGGTACAGCCACATGATTCAAAACTCAAAACATATAAAACTGTCTACCATGAGAAGACTCATTCTTTTCTGTGTCCCCCAGCCAACCAGTTCTCACTATATTCTCAAAATGAATAGCAACTTTATTAGTTCTTTAGAATCCTTCCAGATGTTCTGTATGCAAATGTGAGTATATATGAATTCATATTCATAATTCTCATTTTAAAAATAAAATGCAGCATTATAGACACTGTTCTATATTTTTTGTTTTTCACTGCAAATGAATATGTCTTAGAGACCTTTCCATATGGTATGTTTTGCATTTGTAAACCCTTAATTTATTTAAATGATTCCTCATTTATGAATGTTTGAATTGTTTTGAGTCAACATGTTCAAACATTTTATTTTCAATATTTCCAATTGAAAATACTCCTAACTATAATGAATAGCCTTTTGTGTCTATTATATACACATATAAGCATATCTTCACCATAAATCATATCTTGGAATGCATCTGTGGTGAGTGGAAAAGTGCGCTATCATGATCAAGCATTTGTAATGTTGAAAAATACTGCAAAATTGTCCTTTATAAATGTTATACAAGCGGTGCTGCTGCCTCCCTCACAAGTGCAAGGTCCTTAGTTGTATCCCCGGTATAAAAAAAAAAAAGATAATACCAGTTAATGTTTTCACTTGTATTGTAAAGAAGATTTCCTTACAGTGTTAAAAGCTTTCATGGTAACGTAGCTTTTTGCTAATCTATAAAGTAAAAAATGGTTTTTCTTCTTTTATTTGCATTCCTTTTGAGTAAGAGTAAACAATTTTTCTTAGTTTTAAGAATCATTTGCAGGGCCAGGGATTTAGCTCAGTGGTTCTGCTGCCTGACTCTCAAGTGCAAAGTCCTGAGTTTGATCCCCAGTAGCCCCCCAAAAGAATACTTTTCTATTAATTACTATTAATATAAGTCCATTTCTTAAGGTTTTTTGTTTATGCTGAGCTAAAGTTAAAATTATGTAAGCATGCCTGGCGTGGTGGCATACACCTGTAATCCCAGCACTCAGGAGGCTGAGGCAGGAGGATCACTGTGAGTTTGAGACCAGCATATGGGCTACATAGTGAGTTCCAGGTCTAACTACATAGTGAGACCCTGTTTAAAAAAAAAAAATGTAAGCATCCCAGATATAGACCATCCTTAGCTAGTGATCTCTAACCAACCCAATCTTTCTGTGATCTGCCAGGCTCTTGGAATGCATCTGTGGTGAGTGGAAAAGTGCGCTATCATGATCATTCTTAAAACTTCCACTCTCTTTGGAAATGATTCTAATTAATACAGAAAGAAATACAGAGAATATGATGAAGCATTCATATTGCTAAATTAATTCATGTGGTGAATGATTCAATCTCCCTGATATCATTAGCTTCGATTAAACATCATTCTTATAAGAATAATTAAGAACTAAAGCTTATCAGATGGATAGTGTCATTGAAAAAAGATGAATGCGAACGCTGTCACATTTCACTACAAGCACCTCTTTTTTTGTGTGTGGCTGTGTGAAAAAGCAGACCTGAAATGAGGTCTGTTTGGATAATGAAAGCTGAGCCCCCTTGCAGCCCCAGTACAGAAGTGATTTTCTAAAGTTGAAAGGGACCTTAGAGTATCTGTCTCATCACCCCCTTACACACACACACACACACACACACACACACACACACACACACACACACACACACACACACACACACTGTTTGACAAGTTGTTCCCTAGCTCTTGAGGAATGGTTTGGCCTCCGATGTCTTCCTCTCTTGGGGAAAGATACATCTTTCCAAATATGCATCTGCAACTCTAGTGACGTCTATCAGGTTTATTCTAGTACACAGGTGATTTGATTTGGTTTTCGTTGATGACAGATTTTCTCTGTATTATGTTAAGTGACTGTGAATCTCAAACAGCAACTTGATTTTCACCCCAGAAACAGAAGCTGTAGGCCAAGAGAGATGGAGATGGTCACATCAATTGCTGTTGTTTGTTTTTACAGTTCTAAAACTCCATTCCTCCCTCACCTTTTATATATTGTGCTTCATCTGGCTTTCTGTAGCCAAGATTTCCCCTGTTTCTCTCTATCTCCTCATCTGCTTGATTGCAGAGATACTGAGGCAGAAAGCAATGCAAATGAGATACACAGGCTTGTTTTGGGTTCTAGGGGGCCAGCGAGCCAAGAAAAGCCAACTTCATGAAGAGCCTCACATTTAGATTTACACATACATACCACAGAGATTCACATTCAGGGTTGTGAGAAGTAAGCGAACAATTTTACAAAGTGTGTGCCTGCAGGAAATCATAGATCGCACTCCAGTGTAAGAACAAATATTTTTATGAATCTTATTGTTATAAGACACTCTTTGGAGGTTAGGGTTAATTCACTCAATATGCATATTTAAAATAGCCTATAATTTGTGTAACTCCGTTTCAATATAACGTTATTTTTATTTTTTTTAGCTTTAATTGAGTTTATTGGTACATTATAGGGATACAGTACAGTTACATTCATTGCTGGTATCTTTTACCTCTACATGACAGGTCTTGGTTCTCATTTTTTCCACTTGTCCCCGCCCTCCCTTCACCCCCTCCTCCTCTCCCCATCTACAACCACTTTATTTCCATTTTTTGTTTATCTCACATTATTTTCTTTTCCCTTATTACCCTTCCCCTACCCATCCCACCTTCCCTACACCTTTAGCCCATTTCTTCCCATTTCACAACGGCAGTAATCTTATTAGGATCTTATGTATTATTGCAGTTTATTCACAACAAAAAAATTATTCAGTATTTACACATGTATGACTTATTTATTTCACTTAGGAGTATATCTTCAATATGTATCCATTTTCCTATGAATGAATCTATTTTCTCATTCTTTATGGCTGAGTAATATTCCTTTTTATAGAAAAAACACATCTTCTTTATCCAGTTTCCAACGGATGGGCAAATGGGCTGTTTCCACGTTTTAACTATTACAAACTGTGCCGCTATAAACGTGGGTGCACATACATCACTGTGATATGATTCTTTTAGTTCTTTTGGAAACATACCCAGCAGAGGGATGGCTGGGTCAAATGGAATCTCCAGTCCAAGCTCTTTGAGGTATCTCCATATTGATTTCCACAGTGGTTGCACCAGTCTGCACTCCCACCAACAATGGAGAAGTGTTCCTTTCTCCCCACAACCCCACCAACATTTATTATTGGTTGATTTCTTGATAGCAGCCATTCTTTGTGGGGTGAGGTGAAATCTCAGAGTTGTTTTCATCTGCATTTCTCGAATGACTGGTGATATGGAGCATGTTTTCATATATTTACTTGCTGCTTTTACTTCTTTGTCTGAGAAATGTCTGTTCATTTCAGATGCCCATTTTTGAATGGGGTCTTTATATTTGGGGGGCTGATTGTTTTGAGTTCTTTATATACTCTTTTGCAGTACAGAAGCTTTTTAATAAGATGAGATCCCAGTTGTTGATTCTTTCTGCTAGTTCCCATGCTACTGAGGATTTATTCATAAAGTCTGTTCCTATGCCAGTGCCTTCCAGAGTTCTACCTAACTTAGCTTCCAGCAAGTTTAGTGTTTCTGTTTTAATATTTAGATCTTTATGCCACTTGGATTTTAATTTAGTGCCATGGTGAAAGATAAGGGTCCAGTTTTAATCTGTGGGCAGCTTTACATCCAGTTTTTCCAACCATTTATTAAAGAGGCTATCTTTCCTCCACTGAGGATGGTCAGCTCCTTTGTCAAAGATGAGGTAGCTAAGTACATCTGGATTTGTTTTTGTGTCTTCCAATCTGTTCCATTGATCCTCAGTTCCTGTTTCTTTGCTGGTACCATGCTGTTTTTAACACAGTGGCTTTGTAGTATAGTTTCAAATTGGGAATTGTTATACCCACTGCCATGTGTCTGTTGCCTAGGATGGCTTTTGCTATTCTAGGTCTCTTATGGTTCCAGATGAATTTTTGCGTTCTTTTTTCAAGTTCTGTGAAATATAGTGTTGGAATTTCAATTGGCATTGCATTGAATCTGTAGAGCAGTTTTGGTCATATGGCCATTTTCACTATGTTGATTCTTTCTACCCAGGAGCAGGGGATATCTTTCCATTTTTTTAATATCCTCTTCAATTTCTTTTTTCAGAGTGCTATAGTTTTCAGTGTAGAGATCTATTGCTTCTGTTGTTAGATTGATTCCTATTGTGAAGGGAATTGTTTCCCTAATTTCTCTCTCAGTGAGTCTGTTATTTGTGTACAAGAAGGCTATTGATTTTTGGGTGTTCACCTTGTATCCACCTACTCTGCTAAAAGTGTAAATTAAGTCTAGAAGTCTTTTGGTGGTGTTTTTTGGGTCTTCAATGTAAAGTATCATATCATCAGCAAATAATGACAGTTGAACTTCTTCCTTTTCTATCTTTATTGCTTTAATTTCTTTCTCTTGTCTAATTGCTGTGGCTTATGTTTCCAGAACTATATCAAAGAGGAGTGGTGATAGTGGGCCTCCTTGTCTTGTTCCTGATTTTAACATGAAGGTTTTCAGTTTTTGGCCATTTAATATGATGTTGGCTGTTGGTTTTTCATAGATAGCCTTTATTAAGTTGAGATATAGACCATCTATTCCAATTTTTTGCAGGCTTTTTATCATGAATAGGTGTTGAATTTTGTCAAATGATTTTTCTTCATCTATTAAGAGGATCATATGGCTTTTGTCCTTGACTTTGTTAATATAATGTATTACATTTATTGACTTACTTATGTTGAACCACCCTTGCATCCCTGGAATAAATCCATCTTGGTCAGGATGTATCATCTTCTTGATGATCCTCTGTATTCTATTTGATAGTATTGTATTAAGGATTTTTGCATCTATATTCATTAAGGAGATTGGCCTGTAGTTCTCTTTTTTAGTTGCATCTTTCCCTGGTTTGGGAATCCAAGTGACACTTGCTTCCAGGAATGAATTTGGAAGTATGGCTTCCCTTTCAATTTCATTGAAAAGTTTGAAGAGTAATAGCAGTAGTTCTCTAAATGTCTTGTAAAATTCAGTAGTCAATCCATCAGGGCCTGGGCTTTTCTTTGTTGGTAAATTTTTAATTACATTTTTAATTTCACTGACTGTAATTGGGGTGTTTAAAATATTTTTATCTTCTTCGTTCAACTTTGGTAATCCATAAGTACCTAAAAATCTGTCCATTTCTTCTGTGTTTTCCATATTATTCGAGTACAGGTTCTCAAAGTAGGTATTCATGATCTTCTGGATTTCTTTTGGACCTGTTGTGACTTCACCTTTTTCATTCCTGATTGCATGGATCTGAGCCTTTTCTTTCCTTTTTTTGATAAGATTAGCTAAGGGTATGTCAATTTTATTTATTCTTTCAAAAAACCAATTCTTTATTTGATTTATTTTTTGTATCCTTTTCTTAGTTTCCATTGCATTGATTTCTGCTGAAATCTTTATAATTTCCTCACTTATTCGAGCTTTGGGTTTTCTTGCTCTTGTTTTTCTAGGAGTCTAAGATTCATCATTACGTTGTTTATTTGAGCTTGCTCTGTTTTCCTAGTGTGGGCATTCAATGTTATGAATTTTCCCCATAGAACTGCTTTCATTGTGTCCCATAGATTCATGTATGTTGTATTTGCATTTTCATTTATTTGTAAAAACTGTCTAATTTCTTCTTTAATTTCCTCTGTAATCCATTGATTGTTCAGGAGAGTGTTGTTCAGTTTCCATGTGCTTGTGAAGTTCCTACAGTTTCTTGTGCTATTGATCTCCAGTTTGATTGCACTATGATCTGATAATATACAGGGGATGACTTCAGTTCTTTTGCATTTATTCAGACCTGTTCCGTGAGCCAATATGTGGTCTATCTTGGAGAGTTATCCATGTGCAGCCGAAAAGAATGTATATTCTGATTTTGTGGGGTGGAATACTCTGTAGACATCTATTAAGTCCATGTGTTCCAAGGCTTGGTTCCATTCTATTATTTCATTGCTGATTTTCTGCCTAGATGATTTGTCAATTTGTGATAGTGGGGTATTTAAATCCCCCACTAAAATTGTATTTGTGCTTATTAGATTTTTCATGTTACTTAATATCTGTTTTATATAGTTGGAGGCATTTATATTTGGTGCATATATGTTTATGATTGTCATCTCTTCCTCTTGAATTATTCCCTTTACAAGGATGTAGTGGCCTTCTTTGTCTCTCTTAATGAATTTGGGTTTGAAATTTACTTTGTCTGTGAATAAGATTGCTACCCCTGCTTTTTTCTGGGCTCCTGACACATGGAGAATTGTTTTCCATCCTTTCACTTTCAGTCTGTGGGCTTCCTTTTGCACTAGGTGTGTTTCTTGTATACAGCATATTGTTGGATTTTGCTTCTTAATCCATTCTGCCAGTCTATTTCTCTTGATTGGTGAATTGAGGCCATTAACAGTGATGGTTATGGGGTGGGGATTTAGCTCAGCAGTTCAGTGGCCTGCCTTGCAAATGCAAGGACCCGAGTTCTATCCCCAGTACCCCCCCCAAAAAAAAAACATTGATGGTTATAACTGATATTCTCTGCCTTATTATTGTCATGCTATTGTCCTTTTGTTTACTCTTTTTACTTTTTCTCCCTTCTCCTTTTAGTTTCTTGCCTTGCCTATTTGATTTGGTCTATTGGGCCTCATGGTATTATGACCTTCATTGTCCTTTTCTAGGATATTGTTTGGAATTCCTTGTAGTGCTGGTTTGGTGTTCATGAAGTTTCTCAGGTGTTCTTTGTCATGGAAGTATCTTATTTCCTCGTCTATTTTGAAAGAGAGTTTTGCAAGATACATCAGTCTAGGTTGGAGGTTGTTTTCTTTTAGGACTTGAAATACCTCACTCCAGCCTCTCCTTGACCTAAGGGTTTGTTTTGAAAATTCTGCTGTGATTCTAATAGGCTTTCCTTTGCATGTGATTTGTTTCTTTTCTCTTACTGCTTGTAGTATTTTGTTCTTCTGTTGGATTTCTGGGATCTTGATTATTATATGTCTAGGTATAGATTTTTTTTTTATTGTGGCTAGTTGGAGTTCTATATGCCTCACTTATCTATATGTGTAATTCTTCCCTTCTGTTTGGGAAGTTTTCTGTCATTAATTCTGTGAAGAGTTTTTTTTAGTAATTTGTGTTTTTTTCTGCTATTTCATGGATTCCTATTAGTCTTATGTTATTTTTCTTTGCATCATCTAGCAGTTGTTGGATCGATTTCTCATGATCCCTTACTGTTTTTGAGAGACCTCTTTTTTCACGGTCACTGACTGCAATCCTATCTGCTGTATCTGAAATTCTATCCTCACAATCTTTTATTCTGTTGTGTACACTTTCAATAGAGTTTTTAATCTCCCTTATATCTGTTTGAATCTGTTTTATGGATTCCATTTCTTTCCTATGTTGGGCATTTATTTTTTTCCATTTCTTTCTTATGCTGAGTCTTCATGGCTTCTATCATGGTCTTGACCTCATCTTTTTTGTCAGTTTCTGTTCTAGAGTCTCGAATCATGACTTCCATTTTGCTCACCATCTCTATGGTTAACTGGGAAATTATTTCTGATTTGAATTTTTCTAGAGCCTGATTGATCTGTTTTGTTACGTCCTGTGCTATGGGTCCAGGATGTCCTGCTGGTTCACTATCAGACTTTTCATCCTCATTTGCCCTACTCTTTGCCATTGGTGAACTGGAAGTCTGTCTTTGTTTCTTGCTTAAGTGTTTTCTCATTTTATTTTTGTTGTTGGGTTGTCCTTGGTTTAATTTCTGGGTTATTACTTAAATCTTCCCGATATAGTTGTGTTTTAGCTTTTGAGTCTCCAATGACTCATAGACATCTTGATTTTCATAATATTGGAGAAAACAACTCGTTAAATCAATCACAGTCCTTTATCCCAATTGATACATTGAGCAGCCCAGTAGGATCAAGCACAGCTTGCAAAATGACCACTTGTAGTAGTCATTAATCTATCACCTTTAAACCATGTGAATTAAATTAATATCAAGAAGCAGCCCAAAATATGTTTGCAGTGAATACACTTTTCAATATAGCATCTTTACCATTTTGGATGGGGGCCTAGACTGAGTTAGGATGAGAGGAGTAGATAAGTAAAAGAATTGGAGAAGGTTTCAAGTGAAGCCACAGGATGTAGAATGACCATACTATCTTTATGAAACTATTAACTTCAAAGGGGATAGACAGAGTGCAGGAATAAGGACAAGAATATATCCCCTTAACAGTAACAGGGGCTTGCCTTCCCTTGAAGCTACGGCACTATGAGTGAGGTAAAATGACAGGAGAAAACATAAAGAAAAATGAAAAATGATGAAAGAAGAAGTCTGAGTTAGGGCAGGAGCAGGAATAAAAAGGGAGATGAGGGATAATATGGTGGAGCAAGAGACTGAGTTGTAGAGAGAGGACAGAAAAAAGAAAGAATGTAATGTGGAATTACGAAAAGAAAAAAAAAATTTGAAGGGCCTCTGTCAGAGTATGTCTCTGTTGTCATATTATACCACGTGTACAGCCATGTGCAGAACCAAATCCCCTGATCTTAGCTAGCCAAGGGCAGGTCCCCTCGACTCACACTGACCTCAGTCCACAAGGCCTAAATTGAGTTTCCCAACCCGTAGGGTTGAATTCCACTCAGTTCTATTACAGGTTTCCCCTGCCCTTTCTTTAAAGATGTTCAAAGTTGGGAGCTCAGAAAAATACCCTTCATGACCACCTATGCCTCTGCAGAGTGGGTCCAAGGACTGGCCCAATCAGAAGGTTTGAGAACGGGGGGAGGAGGGGGTCACGTCATGGGGGTGTTTCAAGGGTGCCTGCATGGCTACCTTCCTTGCTGGAGTTGCTGGTGCACAGTCAAGGAGGTCACGGAACCGCTGGGTGGGCTTGAGCAGGTGGCCACAGAGACCTCCAGGAGCCTTCTTTACTGGATCTGGTGGTGCACAGTCGAGGAGGTTGCGGACCTGCCTGGTGGGCCTGAGCAGGCGGCTGGAGAGACCTCTGGGGGCCTTCTTTACTGGATCTGGTGGCACGCACTTGGGGAGGTCGTGGACCCTATAACCTTATTTTTAAAAACTAAAAAATACCATAGGTTCCCAAAATTGAAGGTGGTACTGACCTTTGTCAATTTCCAATATCACCTTAGAGCTTTCAACTTTGCTGTCCTTTCTTTTTGATACATGATTTCCCTGGATCTTCTTAGATCCAGCTACTCCAGAGCTGCATTATATAAATCAGCATATAATTAAAACTAAAATAATATAGATAATGAGATATAGCCACAGGGATTTTTGGAAGCGATTTTCAGTGCTGTTTATGAAGAGAAATTGTATGTATCCATTAAAACTTTGCTGGTGATATTCTTAAGAGATGTCATTCAGTTGTCCCTGGAAAGACCTTCTAAATCCTAAGGCATAGTATTGATTCAAAGGTTGACATTTATTAGGAACATCAATGTATTATTTAAGAACAATCAGATTTATGATTTAAAGTCGTTTTTGCTTGCTATATAGTCAATGAGATCTGTGCTATCTCCCACATATAATATATAAAATGGAACAGCTAGTGTAGTAATGTTGCATCAGGGACTGGCCAGGCCTGACTCTACCTCTCTCTCTTAACTCCAGTGGCTCACTGCCTTTCTGTGACCTTAGATCATTTTAAAATAAGGTTTTTGCACTATAAGTTTCTAAGACCTTCCTAGTCCTTAACTCTGTTCCCGGGACATAATGTCATTATTTTAAATTACTGTAAATAAATTTGGTTATTGTATTTAATTTTATTAAATACTATATCTGTATAATACATACATTACATGTATATGATGGTGAGGAATGCATTCAAAATATGCAACTAAAAAATACTTGTTGAATACCAACTAACTATATATGCCAAGATATGTATATTCCTGCTCTTATGGAGTTTGTACTGTTGTGGGGGAGACAAACACTAAACAGGGAAATAGACATTCCAATAGTCCTAGGCTTTAGGAAGGAGGATTTGCAAAGCCAAAAAGATAACATTTTAGCCAGATAAGAGTAATGAGCCTACTTGTGAAAAGGTCTAGGGTAATATTGTTTTGGGAAGAATGTACAGCATTGCAAGAATGACTTTGGCATGCTAAAATTGAAGGAGGAAAGCCAGTATGGCTATACTATGGCAAATGGAGAGGAGAAAGTCAGGTGAGAAAGAGGGGTAGAGGCCAAGTTACACTGGGTTTTGTAGATGATGATCATGTGCCTAAATATTCTTCCAAGTATAATGGGAAGCCTCTGGCAAACACTGAGCTGAAGAGTAATGGATTCTTTTTAGGATTTGAAAGATGATTTTCGCAGTTATGTGGACAGTAGGTGGGCAAGTTACAGGTGCTGTCTCAATAGTGCAGGTGAGAGATGATGGTGGTGTAAACCAAACTGACAGAAGTGTGGGTGATGAGAGAGATGGATTGGGGATATACAGATGGTCCCAGTTTACAATGATTAACTGTTTTGTTTGACTTTACAGTGGCAGAAAAGTGATATATATTTAGTAGAAACTGCACTTTGAATTGACTTTTGATCTTTCCTTAGGGATATTCTGTTTCTCAGTGCCAGGCAGCTGCAGTGAGCCACAGCTCCCAGTAAGGCAAGTGATCCGAAGGGTAAACAAACTATATATGCAGTGTACGGTATTGCCACACTGTGATATTAATAGTTATGGATGGGTTTATTGGGATGTAACCTATCAAAAATTGAGGATCCTCTCTATTCTAAGGAAGAGCTGATTGAACTTACAGATGTAGGGTAGAACCCAAGGGCAAAAGAATATCCAGGATGATTTAAAGGGTTTTTGACCTGAGTAACTGGTTTAACTGGTAAGCTGTGAGGTGGGGACAGGAGTTTTGGGGAGTCAGTAATTCTGTTTTAGATATGTGAAGATTGAAATGCCATTTAGATGCCAATCAGAGATGCCACATGGACAGGAGTGTTGGAGAGAGAAGTCATAGCTGTAGTCACTAGTATTTATCATGGAAATAGATGAAATAATAAGGAGAGCAAAGGTGTAGTCAAGAGAAGAGGGCCAAATCCTAGGTGTATCCCTGTTAACAAATCTGCAAAAGGATGAAGTTAAAGAGGCACCAACAAAGGCTAAGATGATGCCATCATTGGGGTAGGACCAGGCTGTATGGTGTATCCAAAGCTGAGTAGAAGATGAGTTAGTTCTGGGGATGCTACTAAATTCTCAAGAATGGAGGGATTAGGGAATGTTATAAAATAACATAAATGATGATGCATTTTCAGACATGATATCAGAAAGAACCTTCTGATTAGAAGTGGATGCTACCTATCCTGCATTTTAAGAGTGTGCTATTTCTGTACTTTTAAACTCCGGGATACAAAAGCATTTATATTATGTGTACACAGAATATACCTAAATTCAATGAAAAGTAATTGCACCTTAATAGTGATTCAGGAAAATAGAAAAAATTGGTGTGTCCTGGGCAGCCTTCCAGCAGATTCTCTTCCTAGCTGGGAAATGATTTATAATACCCAAGTACTTGCATTTTGCTGTTTTTCATTTTTAAAATAAAATTTTATAGAAAGATATTAGAAAGTTCTTTTGCAAACAGTTGTTTTTGAGACAATATAATGATGGTAACCTGCCCTTTGTCCTCATTTATCATGTAAAGCAAGGAAACTAATGCATTCTCATTATATAAAATTATTGGTGTCCTGGTATTGTTTCTGATTTTATTTAATTACATTCCTGAAGTGGATTGTAAAAGGTAGGAAACTTTCTATATGTAGACTGTTAATTTCAGAGTTGGGCTGTATACAAAATGACATCTTTGGAAGTACTTAATAGAAAACACACAAAGCAGATTTATGTAATTAGTGATAATTATGTATAAACAATCAGGTAAGCAAATTTCTCTCTCATTCTAACGTAAACTTTTACAAGGAGCATTAGTTCTATGGGCACTAAGGCCTGATTAAATTGGTAATTTAATAAATGATCTCCTACTATCATGAAACAGTTGGCGTTTGCCCACATTGTTTGTCTGGCTTAGAAAACTAAGGTGTGCTTCAGGGAGGACTTACCATATTATATTTTAAAGGTATATTTTCTACTTAATAGGTTTCTTGTGTGTTTGGGGAATCATTGAACTATTCTTCTTAAAGGGCCATTTTAACCCTCTCAAAACTGATCTTTAATTCAAATTACTATGTGTGAGTAATAGTTGGTTTTTGTGGGTTTTTTTTGCTCTTTCCTCATTTTAATAAAATATAAACATAAAAAAGAAAAACCTAGGTTTTAAAAACTCTGAGTTTTGGGCAGGGGATTTAGCTCAATGGTTCCGCTGCCTGCTTCGTGAGCACAAGGACCCGAGTTTGATCCCCGAGGAAAAAAAAACAAAAAACTCTCAGTTATTATGCTTTTTCTACCAAACATGATTTTTTCAATTTATCAAATACCCAAGAGGTTCATGAAATCGTACCAGGCCATATCAGCGTGTAGATGCTGTGCTATATACCATGTTTTTTAATTATATTATATGTATTAATTCCCAAAAGTTTGAAAAAAACATATACTACTCTCATCATTTAAGAAAATTAAGGCTTAAGAATTTATGTAACCATGTAACCTGATCAGAGTAGATGCAGAAAGCAAATTTCAAACATTTTATGAACATAAAACATTTATGGTTTTCCCAATTCTGTGTTAACTCTCTATAAAGCTTCCATTTTTATTTTTAACTATTTTCAGTCAGACCAAATTGAGATAAACCATGAAACATTAGACATTGCATGCATTGATACAATATACACATGGACTCTTGTGATATATACCCTAAATGAACATTCTAGATGAAAAATAAATAACTTCCTTTTTATTTCCTGTTAGCTTAACTTTCTGATTGCAAAAATGTGATAAATGCATGTCCTCTTTATATTTAGTAAAATTATAATAGGTCTAATACATATTTACCATCTAATTGAGAAGAGATATAGTGGAGATACATCTGATTCTTAAGATTGATGGACATTACTCATAGAAAAGCCAGCCCTAAGGGCCGGGGATGCAGCTCAGTGGCACCGTGCCTACCTGTCATGCTCAAGGTCCTGAATTTGATCCCTGGTACCAAAATAAAATGCAAAGAACAGAAAAGAAGCCAGCCCTCAAATGGTTCTGTGTGCTTATAAAATGAGTAGTCAGCCTTCAAGTTATACTTCATCTCGATTATACACAAATATGTAATGCAAGAAGGTGTTCTAGGGTCAAAAGCAAAAAGATAAAGGAAATGGAAAAAGATAGTTTAATTATGTAAGTTGCTAGAGGCATTCTGGTATTTCTCCAAATTTAACATCTTTTTCTTCCAATTAAGTTTGTAGATAATTAGCAAAGGTAGCATAGCTTTTTACTTGGTTTAACAAAGAATTGTGTAACAATAAATTTTTAGCTAAAATTTTTTTATAATTTGAGTTAAAAAAATATATATATATATATCCCTTAAAATCACTTCAAGAGAAGATGCTGACAGAGTAGAGCCTGAAGTGCTTACATATTTCAGTTTTATGATCTCTGTTTACATAAATGTGACAGGTTTCAGATAATGCACAGATTCTTTTGCTTATTTCAAGTAATATATCCCTAATTGTCAAAGAAGCAAGTATCTGAGCATTGTTGTACTGAGGCTAGCCATTATGTGTTGTTTACTCTTTCTATCACAGTAAATATTGAATGTTTTGTTAAGCTTGTCTTAAGCAAAACAGAAACCAATAAAGGCTGCAGTTATGCACGGGAGAAATGTGAAGCAGGCTGTGCTTAAAATCAGTACCCAAACCATTCGATAGATCTCCACACAAATGTATAACCTTTCTAGCTTCTTCTGTATGCAGTGAATGCGTAGATAGCACTCAGTAAGTGGCATTCATACCATCTCCACAGTGTCTGCTGTGTTGTGCTTCAGTTGTTTGCTTTGGACCACTAAAATAAACTAATTTCTCACATAGCTGTTTTCCTGTTCTTCTGCAAGCTTGTATTGTACTTGTATTGCATGTGTTTTCTATATTGTGGGCTGTGTACGCTGTGGGCTAAATTGCAATTTTCTTAAAGCATCTCTTAATGTCATGTGGCAGTA
>NW_022900927.1:31498736-31514845 GCF_012274545.1 Fukomys damarensis | reverse complement strand
TTCTGCTCATGTGTACACATTTTTTAACCAGTGCTTATAAAAAGATATATATGTAAATGCCTACACTCAGTAAGTATATGTTTATGTATATATATTAGTAATTGTGTATATATATATATATATATATGTCTTTATGACTTTCTCAAATGCAAGTGATGTGTAATTGACCAAAAAATTTAAACTATTTATATTTAAAGTTGACTAATTTGTCTGTCAATATTATATTTTATTTCTTATGAAAACCTCTGTTTCAAAATATACTGTTTCAGTTATAAGCTTAGGCATACCCTTCTAAAGCTTTGACTTTGTAATTTTAAAATGCCTTAAGGCAAATTATACAGCAGATGAGTCTCAGTCAGAGAAGGTTTCAGTTATCATAAGTGAACCTCCTCTAAGGTATTATTGCTAATAGAATTCAATATAGTTTTACATGATTACTTTCATGACTGAAATGTCCCAAAGCAGATCCAGAATTCAATAGTGAAACTGGCAAACAACGATGGATGGAAAGGCTTCTTTTATTCTAGATGTTTGTAAATATCAGTAACTTGTTAATTGGAAAACTGGAAGAATTCTATTGAGTATAACGCAACAAAATCAGTTCAAAATTAAACATTCACATTTTGTGACATTGAACTGTATTTTTCTTGTTTATTCTAATTAAACATAAAAGCTGAATATTTGCTCAGGTAAGATTTATGGAAAAAAGTAGTGAAGTTGATGAGGTAAACAGAACCCAAGGAGAGTTAGACAAGCAAATAATTTATGAGGAAATTGTATATCTAAATAATTTGTCTCTGAAGCAAATGAGGATAATTTGATGATCTTCAGACTATTAAATTGAGGTACCCAGATTTTAATTTTTATTTTGCCACTGACAAATTTAGTTATAGTAGATTATTTAATGAATTTATCCAACTATAACTCAACAAATGGTATCCTATAGCTTAAAAAAAGATAATGTCAAATGTCTGCTTCTTTACCCGGCAAATGTTCTACTTTGTGTGTGTGTGGTGGTAGGGATTGAACCTCTCACATAATAGGCAGGCACTCTATCACTGAGCAAGTTTGTGTAGCATGAAAATGAGTCTACAATGTTAAGATAAAAGTTTTTTTCCTTTCCACTAATGACTATTTGTCATGCATACCCTCTGTAAGGAGGGACTTTGGCACATGGAAAAAAGTGATCTTTGGTGTCAGACCAACCTGAAAAATGAGAATTCTGTCTGATTCTTATGAGCTTTTTAGCCTTAGACAGATCTGTAACTTTCCTTATATTTAGTTTTCTCTTCAGTAATAAATGAGATAGTAATGCTTATGACTATAAAATTAAGCCCTTGCTCAAAAGAGTTCATATTGCAAAGGTGGTATGTTAAAGTGCTACCACAGAAATATCTGTGGCTCTCTCATCCCTAATGGATTTCATTCAGCTCCCTCTTCTACAGGGTTGAATAAAACCATTATTTCTTCAGCATGGTGAAGTTCTGGTGATTAATTTGTACTATTTTATTCAATTCTGATAGGAATCCAAGAGGCTAGTACTGTATTCATTCTGTAAGTGAGGAAACTGAAGCTCATCCGAGCAAGAGTAAGTCATCCAGGGTCACACAACCGGATTGTAGTTGTGTTGGTAGGTAGAGAAGTTTGAATCATTGCATTACAGTAAAATTCAAGCAAATTAAAATGGCTTTAGTGTTTTCTATACAAAAAAATATTTCGGTCCCAATACTTTTGTGAGGTTTTGTCTGTATATTCCATGCCTCTTGCTAAAACCAGAGAACATTCAAAGTATGGCTTTAAATAACAAAAATCACAGACTCTGGATTCTGACAACCATGATAAATCCTGCTTTAATCATGCATTAAAAACACATGTCATTTGTTTCATAAGCAGTCATCTTCTATTGTTTGACCTAGCAATGAATTAATAAAGCAAAATATATGACAACTCCAGGCATGCTTATGAAATATGTTATTCCCAAGGCATCCAAATGTGATTGCTTCCCTCCTTCCCCAGGCTGGACAAGACGTTGGTTTTACAATAGTGTGTAGTGACAGTGGCCCTCATTTAGAAACTAAGCTTCAGTTTGGGGACTTTTCAAAACAAAACACAAAAAATGTTTTTAAACATATTAAGTTTGGAGTTAGGTCCTGAAATCATGCAAGGCCAGGAGAGAGAATAACCTTTGAAAGAATGACTAGTGAATGGTAATCACCTTGATTTCAAAAGGTCCCTGTATGTGCTAATGTTGGTTGAATTTCCCTTTCCCCATAACATGGGCAGCTTTGGCTTAGTTCCTTGATGAGACCAGGTCAGTGATATTATTTTCCTGTCAAGAGTGTCATTTCTTCTTGTTGTATAAAGAGAGTAAAACAAAAATATCTCCCTGTGAAATTCTTTTCCATACGTATCTGCCCAGTGACTCAGCTACATGCACTACTTTTGAGTCTGATGCTGAATTGCAGCTCCCGGCTCTGGAACCTGGCTATTTGCAGAGATGGCCTCTGAGAGCCGGAGGAAGAGGAGAGATGGACTCCATCTCCTTGCCAATCACACAAGCCACTGATTTTTTTCACTATGTTGTTAGATGTCCAAGATTTATTTCCCCTCTCTGGCTACAAAAACACTGATGAAAGGTTTGAAATACTGCATGTAGCAGGATATGAGCTTTTCTAGAATACTAAAGAAGAAAAGATAGTGTCCCAGTATTTATTAATTTTAGGATGATAAACCATTTGTGGGAATCAGTTCAGAAATGCTCTATGAGTAGAGAATTGCTGGCTCAGGTAGGGAGTTAGAGAGATAAATTCAGTCAGATTTCATCTGATATGTTTGGAGCTTCTTGGCTAAAATGTACTCTTTCAAGGGATTTGTTTATGGGCCTGCTGGAAAGAATATTAAATCTTATATCATAAATTAACCAGAAATTCATGAAAAAGAAACAAGATCTAAAAATTGTGCGAGATGAATTTTTTTTCCTTAACTGAAATGTAAGGAGAACTTCAAATGCTGATCCACGCCCTTACCTGGATGTTTACCAGAATATACCCAGTAGTGACCACTATATGAAGGTGTGCCTCACTTCACACATAAAAATAATTCCAAAAGAGCATGTGAATCAAATTTTGGAAAGCACTGTATCGTGGTGGCTAAGGGGTATACTTGCAAGTTTTGTACGTTAAAGCCTCATTTCTGTCTAACCCTAAGCCTAGTATTTCATCTCTCAGCTTCTTTATCTTCATATTTCAAGCAGTGTGACTATGCCTCTGACATCATGTTGTTGTCTTGCTAATGGATGAACCACAGGGCAGGGCATTTAGTGTGCCTACACTATTCTGGACTTCAGTATAAGAGCAGCTATATTTGAGATTCTAACTTGAAATTTGAAATTTCACATTTCAAATTCTAGGCAATCTTCTGTTTCAAACAAATAATGAGAAATTCTTCCTTAAGATCAGAACCCTTTCTGTAAAAAGAATTTATGTATCTTATAAGTTTAAGTTTTATTAAGTTATTGCAAGTAGAAATAATAAGTATAAAGGATCTAGACTTGTGCTGACATGTTCTGAGTGCTCAGTAAGTATTAACTATAATTATTTACAGTGGTATAGGTTTTATTGAAATTAAAGTCTTCTGGTTGATTACAATATATTTTAATTAAATTCAGTACAATAGAAATAAAGGAAATTTCTTTAAGAGATTACCTTGGTTACTTGTTGAGGAACCCAGTAAGTGGTGTAAGATGAATGAAGCATATAAAAATGTATTATTTCAGTCATACCTTCATTTCTTCACATCACTTGCATGCAACCAAGTGACTTGAGTTGAGACTTACTTTCCCTTCCATCAACTTTCCATTTACTGGGAACATTTGACTTACTCCATTTGCTCCATTACCATAAGTCTCATCTCTTATTTCACTATTTTGAAAATTAATGAAAATAGATGCCCACGGAAAGTTTGAAGTTGTTGTTATCATTATTGTTGATGATGTCGTTTTGGCATATTGGAAATAACCTGAAGCATTATTTCAAGGTCCAAATGAACTTACGACATGATGTGGGACTTGGTAGTCACAGATAGTTGCAGATAGTCCTTGATCTTCAGGTGGACCAGGGATCTTAGGAAAATGACTCAAGGCCTCAAACTCCAAAATGCTGCTCAAGATTATGAAGGTGTATGATACATTTTTCTTTTTTTACTATTCCAGGGTGTTAGATATAGCGCCAGATTTTCAGCCTATATATTATAAATTGAGCCTAAACAAAGGTAGTATTCCTTTGTAAAATTTCATCTAGAAATTTGCTAGCAGTGGTGAGTATCTGAGCATTTATTTGTGTGAAGCAATTTGCCTGCAGATGACATTTGTTTTAGTTTGCACTGGTTAACAGAAAAATAAAAGGAAAATCATACTGAGCTATTGAACTAGGTTTTAAAATTTCATTGACTTATAAAATTTCATCATGTCACCAATTTTCAGAGAACTATTAAGGCTATTTTCTCAATCAACAAATGTAGACATAAATGATGCGCTTCCACAGGTATCTATGAATCATTCTTGTTTTCAGTAACCTTGGTATTCATTCACACAATGACACCAGATTTAGACATAAAATAAAGTCATCTTGATTGTACTTTTTCTTTTGTTTTTGCATCAATGTTGTTGTCATTCTATGATCTATCATACTGAGGATTTCTAAATGCAGAAATCTTTTCAGTAGTGACAAGGAAAAGCAATAGTGCAGTGATGATATTGAAGAAGTGTGGTTAACAAAAAGCTCCATCATTTTATCTACAATTTACATTAGAAATAATGAAAAAAGTTCCAGAAAAGGGGCAAAAATGTGACTTAAGTAAGTAAAATCACATTTAAAGTTATCATTGTTATTGGATATTTTAAAAAATACTGTCACTTTTCCATGGAGACATTTTTAACATTTTGTTTCATGAATGGTTTCATGAAAATTTCTATAGTATTTAAAATTTTTTCTCCCAAACTTACTGCAGAACAAATTGTGATCAATATGTATTAAACTGACTTTTTAACTTCATTTGCATTGATCAGAAAAATGGACAAAACCTTAATTTCTCTAAATGTATTATTTGTATCTATTAACACTACCTCTCATTGTTCTTATTACATCATATTACTTGATCTTCAACATCTTATTCACGTTCTTATTACTGCTTTCATTCTTGTTACATAAAATTAAACACTGGTTCTATAATTCTCCAGGAATATCCAGGTATGTTCAAGCCTGTTTATGCCCACATAAATGTGTACTTTTTTCCTAAAGTACTTTTTGCACGGTGGTTTTAAATAACCCAAATTTGTTACCCTGAGGCAACTGATATTTTTTCATTATCATCTTACTGCTAAGCACTTCTTGACCCTATGAGTATTTACCTGTGCGAGAAACTGATAATGTCAACTGGCATAATCTGAAACAAAAGTTTAAAGCATGTAGCTTTCCCTATGAGAATGTGGAAGTGTGGTGCATTTAAGATCTTTAAGGGATTGAAGTAGTATTGATATGGTAATGAAACTGGGCCTCATGGGACAGGGTGGGATGCTGCAGAAATGTTAATTCTTTGATGATGAGGCAAGTTTGTGACTGCCATGACTTTGGTTCATCTGTCCTTGATGGAAACAACATTAAGAAGAACCAGAGGACTTATCATTTGTGGATCAGACACATTAGCAATTGGAATGCCAAAGGCAGAAAATGTGCAATTTCATGCTCATTAATTTCAGAGAGGGTTTATAAATTAACATGGCTAGAGATAATACTCTTCCAAAAGGCCTGCAGACATCACCGAGCATCACATTATCACAGACCACTTCCAAAAGGTTGACCAGATGTTCAGGGCCACAGCAGTCCTCTTTGTCCTTTTACGCAGATCAGATGTTGTGTTCCATGCTGAGGAACTTCCTGGTTCCGGAACCAGGAACTGACTTCCGAAGAGAAGGAGTTTATGGAAATAGTGCCATGAAGATTCTTCTTCCATGACCCTGTTGTAAGGCAGTCCATAATTTCATTTTCCTGGTCCTTCTCTAGCTAGTAAAGCTAGTAAAGCTAGTAATAACTAAATACTACTCCTTTCCACCCTAAGTTATAAATTGACTAATAAATACATTATTACTATAAACCACCCATTGCCATAGGTAATCTGACCTTTGATGTATCTATCCCATAATTCAGCCAAGTTAGAACTGTGGAAATGTTTAAGGTGAATCAAAAGAAGGAAGAATCATTTAAAACCATAAAATTGCAAAATTTCACTTTCATTTGAGAAAATTATTATATAAGCAAATTGATAAATGCAGACTTTGAAAGCTAGACCTCAAGATTCTTCCAGAATTCACTGATTCTCCTGACATTCTGCCAACTCTTTCGTAGGTTTCCACAGAAACAACCAGACAAGTGCTCAGGATGGGTACATCTTCCTACCCGTACATTTGCTTGCTGTTGGTCATATCAAGTGGAGCAAGGCTTTGCATATATTAATGTGCATGTGAATCATCTGAAGTCCATTCTGATTCCATAGTTCTAGTGGAGCCTGAGGGTCTGTGTTTCTGACAAGCTCCAGGTAATATGCACCCGGCCTATCCCTGGACCACATTTGAGAAGCTGAGTTACATAAGGGAGTTGTAGTTAAACGTCTTTTAAGACAAACCTACAACATGAGCTGAATAGGTGGTGTTCTCTTTAGCTGTAACATTTGATCCTGAAATGGTTATATGATTATGATTTGTATAATTTAGAGGACATCTTATCATTGAGAAGAAATCACTGTACTTTTTTTCTTTTTACTTAAGTTGTGTTGTGTTTGTGTGATTTTTTTTTTAATATCCAAAAGCAAAAGACCTGGTCCCTAGTTCCTGGTTCCTGATTCCTTTAAGCACATCAGGCACATCTGTGTCTGAATTATAAAACTATAGGAAAACCTGCAGAGTCAGAATAGACACTAATGTCATGCAGATGTAGAACAAATCGCAGGAAGAGGGAAAGGATCCAGGGATTGTTTCTTTTTTTTCTTTTTTTTTTTTTTTATTGAGTTTATTGGTACATTTAGGGATACAGTACAGTTACATTCATTGTTGGGATCATGTACCTTTACATGGCAAGTCTTGATTCTCATTTTTTTCCCAGGGATTGTTTCTTAATAGGAGCGACATCATATTGGAACAACACACTGCCTCTGTTTCCTCTCATCAAGCTTAAATCATTACTTTCCCTTCTGGTTTAAACTTAGCTAAGCGGACAACTCTCAGGTTAGGGAAAAAGATGAAGTTAGCTCATTTTTAGTGAAAAGTTGTGAGCAATTATCCATGTGATTGCTAAACTCTACATAGGGTCTGGAGCCTTCTGACAATAAGAAAGTCCAGAGTGCAACTTTTACTAGACTGGCGAATATCAGGGTTATTTTAAACAGGAATGAAAAATGATTTAAGATGAAGTACTAGGCTGGATCTTTCAGTTGGGATTTCTTTAAATTATGTGGGACATTATAAGTGTAATTTTACATCATTTTCATGAGAAAGAGAAAATATAAATTACTTTGTCAAAAGCCTTTGACAGCTATTCTTTAGAAAATCTTACATAAATTTTAGAGTGTGCCATCATACCACCAAGGCAGCAAACTTTATGGAAGGTTACGGTCTGACAGAAAATCAGTCACAGTATGCTCATGCTGGATTAGGATAAAATGTTCACAATTGCACCAATGCAAAATTTCCATGTTCTCTGAGCTTAAAATGATGTGCTTCTTGATTTTTCTTCTGGTATTTTTATTCTTTTTTTTCCCAGGGATTGTTTCTTAATAGGAGCGACATCATCATGGAACAACACACTGCCTCTGTTTCCTCTCATCAAGCTTAAATCATTACTTTCCCTTCTGGTTTAAACTTAGCTAAGCGGACAACTCTCAGGTTAGGGAAAAAGATGAAGTTAGCTCATTTTTAGTGAAAAGTTGTGAGCAATTATCCATGTGATTGCTAAACTCTACATAGGGTCTGGAGCCTTCTGACAATAAGAAAGTCCAGAGTGCAACTTTTACTAGACTGGCGAATATCAGGGTTATTTTAAACAGGAATGAAAAATGATTTAAGATGAAGTACTAGGCTGGATCTTTCAGTTGGGATTTCTTTAAATTATGTGGGACATTATAAGTGTAATTTTACATCATTTTCATGAGAAAGAGAAAATATAAATTACTTTGTCAAAAGCCTTTGACAGCTATTCTTTAGAAAATCTTACATAAATTTTAGAGTGTGCCATCATACCACCAAGGCAGCAAACTTTATGGAAGGTTACGGTCTGACAGAAAATCAGTCACAGTATGCTCATGCTGGATTAGGATAAAATGTTCACAATTGCACCAATGCAAAATTTCCATGTTCTCTGAGCTTAAAATGATGTGCTTCTTGATTTTTCTTCTGGTTAAGGTCAGCTTGTTGGCTCTTCCTGTCTCTTCCTGTGCCCCACCTTCACCAGTCCCCTGAACCCAATTTCACTTTTCCCCTCAGGAGAATCTAGCGTCATGTTCTATTCTCAGACTTGTAAGGTAATAAGAATTCTGCAATCACCATTCCACTTAAAGTTTTAGATTGTTCATCCATTTTGAACTTGTTTGTGCCTAGTAGGCCCTACAGTTTGTAGAACCTAATTGAATTCAAGAGATAGATTATTTCTTTCAAAATAGATTTCATTTTGTTTCTTTATAGAAAGCAGAGTTGTTTTCTGAGTTCCTAATGACAATAATGTATATGAGCATTGTGGCATGAGGTGCTTGTCTCCCTACTGCTAGGAAATAGTCATAATGTTTTACTGCACAAAATGTCTTCTTTTTCTAATCAAGAAGTTAAGGGATCTGCTGGCTTAGCAGGTGCCTCAATTGTGCATAATTAGTTGCTAGGAATTGTTTAGCATAGGCTGATTAGTCTCAGCCAAAGGAAATTAAATTTTTTTCAACAAAACACTGAACACAGCCAGAAAGTTCTGAAACCATAGTCATATCCGGTTTCTCTGCAAAGCCCAGACCCTGGAAATGGGCGAGGCAGGAAGGAGATGAAGAGATGAGAATCAGTCTGATTATATGTGGATATGATGGATGTCAGGCAACCATTGGAAGATACAAGAACACAAGAGGACCTGAGTTGCTTCCACCAGACGTGATTTTCATCACCACCTCCAGCATGAGCTTCATCTGTGATATGGAGTAAAGCCTCCTATGTGTCTGCTATTTTCTTTCCAGGCTTAGAAAGACCAGCTTCACTTGGAATACATAACCAAAACAAATAACCTGTGTTTGCCTGTCATGTGTTTTGGCACATGAGGAAACTGGACAAATTGGGGTAAATGAGAGGGACAGAGGGTTCACCCTGTTATTCTTCTGTTTTAATTGTTTGCTTGACTAAGCCCTTTCTGAGCGTCAGGAACAGTGTTGACTCTCCTTGTTATTAGAGGTGTATTCTTTGTCCTCACAGGGTGTTTTTGTGAAAGGATCCCTATTCTTCCAATTATTAAAAGGGTCCCTATTACTACCAATATTCTCATTTCTTTGACAGTGGGAGGCCATCATGTGTGATAATGATCATCTAGCTAGCTGCTATGATATCATTAGAAGAAGCTAGCAGTTCACATACCCAGAGATGATTACTTGTAGCATTTATTTTAGTTTAATGCCTGCTCTGCCCCTGTAGCAACTTTCAGTAAAGATCCCTTGTTAAAATGATTTACCATAAAAATCAAGGCTTGAGAGTCTGGTGTGAAAATCAGAATTATTTTGTTCAAAGGAATTATTTTAAAAGTTGTTTGACAAATCCTATATGAATAAAAGTGAAATAAAATATATTTTAATATCAGTTTTATAGCATCAAAGATTTTTAATACAGATAGTTTTGGGTAATGCCACAGTTGTAAAGGAATTGATCATTAACCAAGAAAATGAGAATCGGAGAAGATAGTGTATAGCTCATACTTTAGGTTACTTATAATAAATACTTAAATAATTTTAGAAGTTGGACATAATTTATTACACCATCAGCAAATATTTAATGAGTGATTTTGTGTTATATATTCTTCTAGACATACTGTATACTTACTGATTCCTTTCCCTCTTTGAGCTGTTTTTATTCAAATATATATATGACTATCTTTTACATTTTTATTTTTAAAATGTGAAATTGGAAGTAGAAATTGATGCTGTGGTATGCTTTCTAAGGGACAGGAAAAAATATGAGAAAAGGAAAAAATGGAAACAAAGTCTTTGTAAATGGGGGAGGGTGGAAGGGTTGAAGGGAGGGCCGGGGTATGGGGAAAAAAATGAGAACCAAGATCTGTGATGTAAAGGTACAAGATCCCGATGATGAATGTATACTTAAAAAGTACCAATAAACTCAATAAGAAAAAAAAATTTTTTTTAATACCCTGCATAGTCTTGTCCTTTAGTGTCCTGTTATGGACACCACACTGACACAATGTCTTCTCTCCATTTCTATTTGCAGACAAAGTTTGAATCAAGAGTTAACTTTGGGGCTGGGGATTTAGCTCAGTGGTTCTGCCGCCAGCCTTGGGATCTGAATTCAAACCCTGTTACAAAAAAAAAAACAAAAACAAAAAAAAACAGTTGACTTTTAGTCAATCACATCAAGAGAGCTGAAGTCCATTCTGTGATGAATAACTTCTGCTAAAAGGCCCATGATACCTCTTCTATTTTCAAATAAAAACTCCTGGGGGAATGTTCCTGAAAACAAAGGGTTAAATTGCACTGTGCTTCTCTGTTGCTATGCTTTCCTTAATACTAGCAATAAATGCTGCCAAGCTTCTGCCACACTTCCAGTAGGAATCATGGCTTTCACCCTGATGGACTTTGGCAAGCTATTCTTAGATAATAATTGAACTTAGTTCAGTCTAGTCTTTTGACGAATAAAATTTTTGGCTCCTAGATAATTATTTACTTTGGCCTGAACTTGGAAAGGATGCTCTTCATGCTGGGAGTGGGGACGAGGAAGTAGATACTGGCCAGGTGGCCATCTATAATTCAGTTCCAACCTTTTAAGCATGTGCATAACTAGACCATCTCAGCTCTACATCAAGGAAATAGCTTTCAAATATAAATGAGAAAACTATTTTATCAGGTCAACTACTCTTGTAATGCAAACTGGGTAAATTTATAAAGAAATGTCTCCTTAAAATAGAGCATTAGGTGCAGATAACCCCGGAGTGTGCTGAGCATGTCTTACCGTCCTTCAAGGAAAACCAACTGCAGATTCAATCTAAGACTTTAATTGGCTGTCTTGACAAAGAATGACAAAGGATCTTGCTGAGATTAAATTGAAGAACACCTTCAGGATATCAAAAAGGTGGACCCTGGTCCCTATTATCTTGATAACTACTGTGTATAAATACAGTTTCAAAGTTTTGAATAAAGAAATGAAATATATTTTTAAGCAGTCTCATTATGAATTTCAGATTGGTATAGTTGGTTAGTTTTCATAGGTACTATATAAAGCATATTGCCTGCTTATTAATTAACACTGTAAGAAAAGCATTCAAATACTCAGGTGGGAATAGTAGGGCAAATTGAGAGTTTAGTACTGTAATGTTTAATTTTGTAGGTTTTTATTATATTCAAAATTGGTTTTGCAAAAAGAATCAAGAACCTAAAATGCTGCTTCAAAATCAACGATGATGTTGATTGTTTTGGTGTCTGAAAATTGCTAGTTTTCTTTATGGTTGGAAGAATATAAAGAATTGTGTGACAAATGGAATATAAACATGGAACAGCGTGACTGCCAGATTCTAAGTTAATTGCAGTTTACAGCAGTGTTAATCTTTCCTTTTTGTCATTGCTTATAAAGACCTTGTTAGTTTTATGAAGAAATCGTGAATCATTTCAACCAGAAGTACATCCTAAAGAAGAAATGGGCCTCAATTTTAAAACACAAACTACTTAGTTGGGAGAATTAATGTTCTCAGATAATAAAGCCTTGTTGCCGAATTAAATCCTTGTTACATTTAATAGTTTGCCAAGCACAATATGGTCCCTTTTCATTCTTTAATGATTTCTTGTTAAAACAACAAAAATAAACAAACATTCTAATGTGGCCACAAGTGACATTTGAATCATCTAGCTTGATTGAATATGCTGTCATTATTTTACGTTATAATTACTCAAGTCATATACACACTATTCTTGAATATCTTAAGGTTGTTACTCAGAAATCTCTTTTACTTCATATACATGCCTCCATCCAAATAAGGAAGGATTTTTCTTTCCTATTTTAGCCCTACCGTTTGCCATCCTTGATGACTATTTCTGTACTCCAAGTCAGTTTAAATCCTAAAAAATCACTTTACTTGTAATTTGAATTTCCTCTAATATCTTGTCACCTAGTGTTTTAATCATTCAGTTTCTTGCCTAACACAATACACTGAGCTTTAGACTTTCTGTCCTTTCAGCTGCTCTTTTTATTGTTTGCAGGTTATTTTCATCTCTTTCTCGGAAAGGGCTAAGTAGCTCATTGCAATGTCTTCTTTCGCCAAACCATCAGTCCTTCCCTCATCTCAACCCGGCTTCTCTGGTCTGACCTCTGGATGACTCTGTCCTTCTGCTTTGCCCCGGATGTCAGTTCATACTCCCGAAAGAACCCTACTAACTCTGTTTGTCTTTAATCTCCTACAATACTAATATTCTGTCTTCTATTTACCTGAAATATTGTATTTCTTCTCATTTTCTTTTTTCTTCTACGTAATTATTCTTAGTGCCCATTGAGCTATTTTTTTTACTTCTTTTTCTTCCATTTACACATATTCACTGAGAACTTATCACTGAATGTAGTTGAAAGCAAATAATTTGCATAACAGATTTGCATATTTCTTACATTTTATAAATGACTTCATGGGCATTACAGTTTTTTATCCTGAGAACCTTAACAGGTAAATGAGAATTGTATTCCTCTTTTATAGGGGAAGAAACTTATGTTCAAACCTTCCAAAAGACTTGTCCCACAGCTCAGCCAAGTTTAGGACCCAGGTTAACAACTCTTTCTACTACATCATATCACCTCTCTCTGGCAGAAGGATTACAATCCACTAAAGATCTTCACTACACTAGAAACTTGATGGAAATTAACCAAACCCTTCATTGTACCTTTGCAGATGAGAGTCCCTACACTAAATCCGCCAGCCAGACAAAGCCGACTGATGGAGCATTGGCTGTGAGGAGACAGAGCATCCCAGGTTAGACCAGACTGTTGGATTTTTCAGCTGTTTTGCTTACTTTTGAATCCTGTTATATGGTGACCCTAAATAATTCCAACCTAGTACTAAAAGTCATTTTTGTAGAGCGTAAACTGCAGTCTACACAACTTGTTCAAACAATAAGCAAAGCTAGACTTTGGAAAAGCTTGCCAACTTGTGAGGATTCGTCCTGTATTCCATCATAGCAAGATCCTTCATGAAATAACTTGAATGTATATCAACTCTCACTCATTTATTTACTTTCACCTCTGTTTTCAGCAGAATGACTTTCACAGCAGCATCCATTTCTTTCCTGAGATACTCTGCAGAACAAAGGGGTTCAGAATCGCAGTAGCAGATTGTGTATGTGGACTGAAACATTACTCCTTTCTTCTCATCTCTTTGAACCTAAATTTGTTTCCATGGCACAACTGTAGTAAAATTCTAGGGCTTTTTTTTCTTTAGGAAAGTGTGATTTAGAATCTTGTAAAACAATGAGTGATATTTATGTTTTTCAAAAAAAAATTTTGGAGAAATATTGTAAAATGTCTGTATCCTAAATGTTCAATATTTTGAAGCTTTGATTTTGAGAATGACACAAAATCATTGTCTCAAATTAAAAAAAGAAATTCAAAATATTATTCAAACTTGTTCTCAACTACATAATTCATAGAAAAACTCCTTTGTGGAAGCAATTATACTTAAGATTGGGGTTTACAGCATTAATACATTTAGTTTTTTGTTTGTGTTTTTTGTTTGTTTGTTTTAGTTTTTTGGTACCAGGGATTGAACTCCGGTCCTTGTGCTTTTGAGGCAGGCCACCGAACCACTGAGCTAAATCCCCAGCCCCAGCATTAATACATTTAAAGAATTATCTGTAGAAAAGAAAACTAATGTGCTTATATATCGTATATAAGTAGTTTGAATGCAGCTACATCTCAGTTATAGGATTTTAAAGTACAATAGCTTTATTAATTCAGGAGAAACAAAGCAGTGTTTCCTACTTAAAATGAATGAGTTGGCAACTTGCAACTCTGTTGGTGAAAAAGGAAATTTTCATTTGAATAAAGAGCAAGAAGACTCCAGTTTCTGAACAGCCTTGTTTGTGATTATTATTTACATTTATAAAAATCACATGTGGTTGTTTTTACTCTTGTTTGGAAGGCTTGAGTTTATTATGAAAGTACATACATGACTTACAAAGAGATATGAATGTGTTACATACCCTTGTTTTTATGCTTTGAAGATTCTGAAGTAATTCAAATTCTGTAATTACATGGAGATTTCAACATTTCACTCAACGTGGAGATTTCTTCTATTGCATTCTATAAAACATGATTCTCTTTGCTGACCACATTTAGATAAACTATTGTAGCCATCTGTAGCCTGTGTTGCCTGCTTTCTCTTTGTCAGCATTTAGGAAGTATTCAACATTAGAAGGTCAAGAATGTCAGTTTATCAGTTCCTCTTGCTTTCTTTCCTTTCACATTATCTAGCACTCAGAATTCATCTGTAGGAAAGAGGCAAGAGATGTGTCACAGTTTTATCACTTTTGTGATATTAAACAAACTCACTACTATCAATGTTTTTCTTCCAAGGGTTGCATACTAAATTATGACATATGCTTGAGGTCTGGACTTTCTTAAGGTCATTAAGCAACTTTTCAATTTATATGTTAGGTAAACAAATCAGTCAGTCATAATCCTACTGTGCTCATAATACAGTAGTAATTATTTAATGTACATTTTTTTCCTTCTGTTTTTCCATGTGTCAAATTTAAAAGTCACTAGAATTAAGAGTATTTTTGTAGGTTTCTTGGGTTGCCTTCACATAGTTTGACCATGGAAAAATTGCCTTTTGTTCATCTCTTATAAGGTAGAAGCCAGATGGATCAGAAGTCTTCAAAATCAAGACCACCAAAGAACTAAGAAACTACAGTGATTAATAGGTGATCAGTGCTATTATCTTAAGGTGGAAATTAACAAATTTCTCAGAAACTGCCTCCTAACTGACTAATGATTCTTGGAGTCCTGATTCTTACTTTATTGTCTTTCTTGAAAGTACCTATAAACCACTGTCCTGGCAAAAATGGGAATATCCTCCGATCCTTGGTCAAGGAGTCACTTAAATCAAAGAGAAATCTAATCCAACATCCACTCTCTATTGTTTTCATCTTAACCAATCTTTACCGTGTCCATCTCTGCTCCTACAAAGTCCATGAGAGATAAAAATTCACAGAAAAAAGCCCAGGCAAATTCATGCTCTTTATGATTTTTTTGGAGGTTTGACTGAATGATTCTAAAGTATTCTGATTGTCTGAGTTGGACTGCTTTGAGCCAGAAGAACCAGATGTGAGTTTCCAGCTTTTGCCTCTTTCTCCTTTCACTTCCCAGTCTTACTTCATCAAGGTGTTATTACCACCCTGAGAAGAAGGAAAGATGCATTTAGAGAACCAAGAAAAAGATGTCCTAAAGGAGATCTTGGCTCATCCATCAGCCCCTGATCTTCTTTGTTATGGATGTACCAAATGCAGCCCCAAGGCTATTTACCTGCCCCAGCTCTTGGGAAGCAAGCCAACAGGAAAAGCCTGGAAGCTTTGATGGCTTTCTCACCCATCTCTCCCAAAGCTCCACTCCCAGTGATCTAATGATGGTTACTAAATTCGATTAGCACTGCTTTTGATGGACCATGAGCTTGTAGTAGAGGAAGTGTATGTGTTGCAGGAGGCATGTTAATCTTGTTTCCCAAGTTTTATGACAATTTAAAGCTGGGGCTTTAGCTCAGTGGTGCCACCACCTGCCTTGTAAGCACAAGGACCCAAATTCGATCCCTGGTACCAAAAAAAAAAAAAAAAAAAAAAAA
>NW_022900927.1:31485210-31497998 GCF_012274545.1 Fukomys damarensis | reverse complement strand
AAAAAAAAAAAAAAAAGACAGTTTAAGCTATGTTTTGAAACTGAATCTACACATGCTGATCTGGTACTTCCTGGAGGAAATATTTATACATATATACACAGGGAAAAATCTTTGAACCTGTCTCCATTCTCTTCATGGCGTAATAAACAGTAACTTTTAATGGGTCAGTACCAGAGTGCTTTTTTTTTCAAATTAAAATCCAACACTATTATCTAAACTCAAATCTACCACAGCAATTATTTTATAATCACAAGTCAAATATGTAACTTTCATTAAATGTCAACTCTAACTGTAAATGCTTTCATCTCTCTTCTTTCTCTCCCCTCAAAAAGGAATGGGTTAAATATCTCTTAGGAGCAAACTGCACTTGCTTTGAATAAAGGCAGAATGTATTATTAAGGTTATTTGCTAACGTTTTAAAATCACGTCTCTTATGACATTAAAATGTAAAAATTAAAAGATTTTTTTAGTTTTTGATAAAGTTTTGTAAAACTTTTAATAGCTATTCAAAAACTCATGAGAAGTCCTATTACACTGAAGTTTAGAGGAAAATCTTGCTAAAAAAATTAAGGGAATATATTTTCAATCTTATTTCTGCCCATTTTTTGAAGATAAGATGAATTCCAGAACAAAGGTGTTTGAACTAACAGCTTCTACTATTTACCTATATTTTAAAAATCTGTTGATCTGATGCTTCTTGATTTGATAGATTACTGATGAAGCTTGACTGCTTAAGGGTTTGTTCAATTATTAAAGGAAATCTGTAGACTATGATTCAACAGAATCTGTAATAATTTGTGGCTTTTCCTACTGTAAGATGAGATATTTAATCATGTCTGTTTAGCGTTTGTGAAGGGAGAAGATGGGTCACTACATTAAACCCCAAAGCCTAGAGTTAGTATATCACCTGTGTGACTTTCCTCCTTAATCCACATAGGATGCCATTCTTTGCTTGTGTTAATCTTGACTAAAAATTTGGCCCATTCACAAATGCAGGAAGATATCGAGTACTCATATCTTCTGCATTTTCAAACTTTGATGGACTCAGGAAAATTATCTTAAATCTCTATCTAGTCTGGGGCCACCAAGGTTTGTTTAGAGTTTTTTTTTTTTCCTTCTTTCCTTCTTTTTCCTTTTCATATTAGAACAGACATTCACCAGTTTGCTTATGATAGTATAAAAATGCTATCAGTCTTTCTTGGTTTTCACATTTAGATATTTGGGGGGGATGAAAATACATAGCTGAAAGTCTACAATGACTAGTAGCCTCCAAAGTATATAGTCAAGTCATTTAGAATACATCCAGAAAGGTCTGGGGATTTAGTTCAGTGGTGCCACACCTGCCTCGAGAGTGCAAGATCCTGAGTTTGATCACTGGTACCAGAATGAATATGTCATTCTGGATATATGAATCAGCTTCTATTTTTAAAAAAGCAAAGACTAGAGAATAATACTGTACCCTTGAAGAACTAGCAACCTTGGTTGAATTAAGGGATAGGACCTGAATTTTGAAGGTTCTGCCCTCTCTGTCCAATATTTTTCTATCTTTGTTATGCACACAATTTGATGGTTCATTGGTCTAAATTTTCCTTTATACTGCAGATATCTAGCATGACTTTTGTGCTAGGATTTCATTGCTATACTACTGTTCAGGTGTATGAAGGGGATTTACTCTGATTTGTTGCCCTTATTCTACTTTGTGTGCTTAGTTCAGCCATTAAGCCTCTCCAAAAATGATTGAGCCTCACAGTGGGAAAGCAAGGTTGGTTGAACTCACCAAGTATGAAATGTCATACAAAGACTGGTGCTACAGATACTGCCAAAGTCAGTAAGACCGTGCTGTTATGAGGATGTGACCAGTGTCAGAAAATACCAAGGAATTGCCAGGTGTGGTAGTACGTGCTTGTAATCCCGGCATTCGAGGAGGCTCAGTCAGGAGGACATGAGTTTGAAGTCAGGACAACATGAGACACTGTCTCAAAAAAGAATTTAATATTGCCCCATATAATTTGAGAAGGAGGGAGGGAGGGAGGGAGGGAGAGAGAGAGAGAGAGAATGTGAAAGGGAAGGACAGAAAAAGGGAGAAGAAAGGAAGGAAGGGAGGGAGAAAAGAGAGAGAAAGGAAAGAGAGAGGAAAAGAAAAGAGCAAACTAAGGAACACAAGTACCTTTGCCAAACAGCCAGACTTCCCTACACCCTCGTATGCATCCCAGTGAAACAACATGAAGACCAAGGTCTATCCTACCAAAGCTTGTCACTAGCAGCATTAAGGAAACCCAAAACTATCATATTTCTAAGTGTTAAAATTACTTATTATTTAAGAAATTAATTAAATCATCTCATTTCTTTAGAGGTAAATTTCTAAGATCGGTAAGTCATGACTATTGGTAGCACTACAAATATGTCTGCAGTCTCATTTGTGGATTGATTGTGCTTTTCACTGTCTAAAATTAGCTGACCAACATGTTACTGTTTTCTTTCTCAGTCTCTACCTAAAATCTAAGTTGCAGGAGTGCAGGTATTGTATATATCTCGTTCTCTACTGCATCTCTGGTGTACAGAACTGTGCTTAGCCAGTGTTAAGAGATCCAACAGTACTTGTAGAGTGGATAAATAAGCAGAGACCGCCAGGCAAGCATTTCTCCTTGCAGTCTGTGACCTTATGGCCAGCATATTTCCAACAGAAAAATGAAAAATAGTCTCTGCTTTCCACATATTTTCTGACTCATTGTAGGGTGCAGCAAATACTAACATTGGCCTTGAGGCTTGCACCAAGTATGACATTTTTAAGGAATTTGTCTGCTGCCCTAAGCTAATGAATGAAATATAAGTCAGCTAGAAGCTAAAGACTTTTAAAGGCCAGAGATTTCTCCACAGCCTCATTTGTATCTGTTTGAGCAGAAAATGTCTGCACAGTCCTCTGACACCTAAAGAGAAACTTTGAACACTATTTAACAATAAATTTGACAAGATGAGAGTGATTCATTTAACTCTTCTGCTATGAAAAGGAAGAGTTAAATGTGTGAAAAATTTCTGGAGTCTATAAATAGAGCAATGCAAAGTAGAACTTATTACTTATTATGGCAGGTACACATTAAGGATTTCCCCCTAGAGAGCTGATCCAGTTTGCTATGTGACTGGTGTACATAGTGAGCTCCACTCAAATAGCACTGGTAAAATGCACAGCTTGCTTTGTGTCTTCAGTGCCAGCGCTTTCATCAGTGAATTAGTGACAGTGTATTATGTTTCAACTTCTTTCAGGCCTTAGTAAACATGGCTGAAATACAATAAAGAAGTTTATATGCAGCAAGTAATATATATATATATATATAAATATATATATTTATATATTTATATATATATATATATATAATTTTTTCAGCATGCAATTTGGAAAATTTATTTGTGAAGACTTAGTACCACACCTTGATGTTTTCCATCCCATGATCAGAATCAGTGAGTAAAGGCTGAATTCAGGCAATAAATATAGAACTAAATTCTTTTAAATATTCTTACACATTTTTGAAGCCTACTACTGAATTTTAAATAGACATATAGAGATTTCCCCCTTTTGGGTGGACATACTTCACAGCAGTTGGCAAGTCTCTTTGTTCTCTTCGGGAGTTTGATTACACCCCGGTACATTCCTGCTGTCCACATGGAATATAAACCACGGCACACTGATACTGTATCTTTCACCCATGTATGCTCACTGCATAGCTCCTTTTTTCTCCAGCCAACTCTTTACTTGCTCCCTAAAAATGATGAAATTTTAAAGTTTTAAATCCATATAACTACAATGATCTCTCACGTTTTGATTCTGAGTGTTCCTCTAAACTGCCTGCCATGCAGCCGCAATTCTCTGTGCTAGACACCTTTCCAGATATAAGGAATATAGATATGCACCAGGCTGTATACCTCTGTGCCCCAGCAGTTGGCACGGGAAGGAGGGAGACTGACATCCAGCAGACAGTGACTGTCTAGCACAAGTTTAGGCTGTGCTAAGCACAGTAAAGTGAAATAAACTAGTGTAAGGAGCAGAGCGGTGGGAGGAGAAAGGCAAGCGCCTTGTATTCAAAAACATAGTCAAGAATGGCTCTATGAGACAACAATATTTGAGTGATTTGAAGTGAGAGGTGACTCATGCAACAATGGGAAGGAAGAGGATTTTAGGTAAAAAGAGCAGCACATGTAAAATCCCAAGTAGAACAAGTTTGATTTGTTAGAGAAACTGAGAGAAGTTCACCTTAGCCAGAAAGAGAGAAACGAGCTGACAGTGGCAAGAAATGAGAGACTGGAGAACGAAATGGGATAAGTCCTGTAGAGTTTATAGGACACATAAGACCTTGGATATGATTCTAAGTGTGACAAGAAGCCATTTCAGGCTTTAAACTGTTGTGCTATTGATAGACTTTGGCTTGTGTGGGGTTGTTGTTGTTGTTGTTGTTTTGTTTTAAACTTTCTTGCTGCTATATTGAAATATGTTTTAGGGAGAGAAGAGTGAAAACTGGGAGACCAATTAGGCTGTTATAGTATTTCAGGAGAGAAATGACAATGCCTTAGACTAGTGGACATGGAAGTAATAAAAATTATATTTTTAAGGTAGAGAGACTGAAAAAAATGGATGAGGTGGAGTTAGTGGAAAAATCAGTCAAATTTTGAAGGACCCAAAGAAACTACTGACAAATTAGATGTGGGGTGAAAGATGAAAAGTGTAGAGTTATCCCCAAGGTTTTTACTCTTAAAACCTGGTAAAAGGATGATGCCATTTACTGAGTCACGGAACCACTGAGTAAAATGTGGATTCATGGGAGAATAGGATGAGAGCTCAGTTGGAGATAGGAGTTTTGGAACTATTAGTGCATAGGTGTTATTTCCAACCTTGTGAGTACATAAATCATCTAGTCAGTGCCGAGAGACTGAGCTGAGCTGATGTTCAAGGTCTGAGCCTGGGGCACAACAACCAACCCCCCAGAGGCTGGCAGTGGTGGAAGGCTCAGCAGAAGGCATGACGAAATTAGGCAGTGACGTAGCTGAAAAGCCAGGAGAAGGTGCTACCCTCTCAACTTTAGGAGCCATGTACCACTAAGGAGAGAGAAATACTCTGGTTCAATTACTGGTAAGATAAAGACTGAGAATTGCCCATAAGATTCTAAAAGAAGGGACCCTGAGAAGAATAGTGCCATGAACAGGTAGGACTTAAAAGCCTGACTTGAGTGGGTTGAGGTGAAAATAGGTCTTGAGTGAATAGAAGCAAGGAATGAAGGGGAACAAAGCTATGAGACAATAGCCAGAGGGAACATAAACTCTGGGGAGAATTTTAAGAATATATATATATGAGAGGGTGAAAGAAACATGTGCTGATGTGGCTGACATGCTGTAGGGATGCGATTGCTGTAGGAGGGAGAGGGGTAAAAGCAAAAGCAAAGCTTTTGGAGAGGCTAAAGGGCAGCCATCCAGCCCAGCCAGTCAGCAGGAAGAAAGCAAGCAGAAGTTAGGAGAGTGGTGGACTTCTTGCTGAGAATATATGTGAGTCTCTTTTGATTGGTTTTAGGGAAAGAAGAGGTAAAGCCCTACACCCTATGGAGTGTAAAAGGCTTGTAAAGAGAGAAAGGTGTATTTCAAAGACTGAGAGACTGGATCACCTAGGAAAATGATAGGATTACCTAGCACCATAGTACATCTCTACTGCATGCAACTCTCTTCTTAATTACAAACTTCATCACCTCAAATCGAAAAGTAGCCAGGCTTGGTTGTAACCACACCTGTAACCACACCTCAGGCTGGCAATCCCTGGGAGGCTGAAGGAGGAGGATGGAATATTCAAGGGAATGTTTAAAGGGAGGAGGAGTCTGTGTGTATATCACAGTGCTTCCCCTGGTTCAGTCTCCAGTACTGGAAAAGGGAAACAGCAGACATCTCTTCTAGTAATGCCCATGGCATCCCCAGGTCGCATATTCCACTTCCGCTGGGAGGTCTCCCACTACTCCTCTACTTCATAATTTTTTTACCAACACCCAGAATATTTTGAGATTTAAAAAAAAAAAAAAAAACTTTTGACAGTTTAATGCATCCTTTTTCAAGTTATTCTGCTATTATTTTCCTGGATTCTAGACATACCAAAAAGGTTATAATTCTTTAAACTAAAGAAAGTTTATTTAAAAATTCCCCATAAAGATTTGCCCAGCAGAATTCACATCTGCATGCAGCCCACATTGTTTTTTAACTTAAAGGTTCTCCTTTTGTTGTGTACGTTAGTATCCCAACACTCATCCTTTTTCAAGTTATTCTGCTATTATTTTCCTGGATTCTAGACATACCAAAAAGGTTATAATTCTTTAAACTAAAGAAAGTTTATTTAAAAATTCCCCATAAAGATTTGCCCAGCAGAATTCACATCTGCATGCAGCCCACATTGTTTTTTAACTTAAAGGTTCTCCTTTTGTTGTGTACGTTAGTATCCCAACACTATTAGACATCATTCCTTACAAGGTGAGGAGACTGGAATGACAGGAACTTGTAGTACTATTATTAACCTTTTTCTAAGATGCACCTACGTGTACCACACACACATTACACTACACATGTTTTTCCTCTGTGGATTCTAGTTTCATTATTGAAAACTCCACGTCTAACTTCTTTGCTTCAATATTTTAAAGACAGGAAACTTAATATTTTGCAAGATAGCCCCCACTTTTTTATATGTCTGCCTATTAAATGTTTTCTATGCCAGTGGGCTGAAATTAATTTCCCACCTTGAACCTTTACTCACTGGCTCTTCAAATTCTTCTAAACTTTCCCAAAATAAATCATTTAGACAGTAGAGTGTACCAGTGGCCTTTTCCTTTTCCTAGAGTTGCTATTGTTTTTGAACCAAGTAAACACATTTCTTTCTTCAGCCTTTCTTTACATGGCCAGATTTTCATGTCCTGATAGTCACTCTCCAGTGTGCCAATGCTCTTTCACGTAGGGCAGCCAAAACTGACTGCTTCCCTCAGCTGTGGTGTGAAGATAACAGTACTTTCTCTATCTGGATATAATAACTAATATAGATTATGATTGTATTTTTAAGTGAAATAATGTTTGTGTTGAACATGTTGTCAATTAAAACATATAGATTTTATTCTCATGAATTACTTTTTAAAGGTAGGTTTCCTCCCTTGAATAGTATTTCGTAAGCTGCCAAAGGGGTCAGATCTTCATTGCTGGGACCAAATATTTGACATGTACAATGTAAAGAACAAAATGGTTTATTTTGGCTCACAGTTTCAGGCTTGGTTGGCAAATCCGAGGCAGTATTATAGTTCTGGAAGGGCATTGTGTAGGAAAGCAGCAGTCTTCATGGTGGCCAGAAAGAACACCAGGTTGGAAAGAGTGTCGGGAAAGAAAGAGCTAGAACTAGATACAGTCCTCAAGATCACAACTCGTGACCTACCCATGCACACCCACAAATGCGCTTTACTAGTCTTTTAGACATCTCTTTATCCAGTCAGGTGAACAATCACAATTAATGGTCACACTAAGCAACTCTAGACCCTTTCTTCAGTTGTTTGCACATTTATTTCTATTTTCAGCTAGCAAGATTTGAAAACAGGAGAAAAAAAGCATATTAATTTTGGGAATCTATCATGTAACAGAAATCATTTAGTTTTTTTATACAGAAATGAGAAATTTGTCTTATTCTTATGGAGGAGGAAATTAGGGCTCACAGAAACTCAGATCATTTGCCCAAGTCTACAAAACTGAACTGGTATTCGATTTCAGGATCACCTTAATTCAACGACTTTCATCTTTTAGCCATATATACAGTTCTGGAATGATGCGGGCCATCTTTCCAATTTAGGAGAAATGGACTCTGGTCATAATCATTACATGTACATCTACTTTTAGCAGTTAATTAGCCAGTCTTGATAAATACATATGACAAATTTTGAGCATTCCTATATCAAGGATAGAGACCTGCAGCATCTCCACAGAAGTCTTGCCTCTCACTCATGGGCACTAACTTGCAGCTTTTAGTATTATTCTCAGTGAGCCTCAGCACCACAAACTTGCAGCTCATAGTTTTCCATCCTGTCTACAGGCTGTTATGAGAGAGCTTTATAAAGGATAAGTGGTTTTTTTGTTTGTTTGTTGTTTGGTTTTTGTTTTGTTTTGTTGTTTGGTACTGGGGATCGAATTAGGGTCCTTGTGCTTGTAAGGCAGGAGGTGGAACCACTGAGCTAAATCCCCAGTTCAAGGATAGGTTTTTAAAACTGCTATAACAAGGATTATCAGTGGACTGGAAGTACCTGAAAGACCCATGTCTTCAGGGGTCTATCAGAACCAATCCTGAAGATGAGGAAAAAGGAGTCATCCCTTGCACATAGCACAAAGAACCAACAGCTTTATCTACTTAATTTATACATGTGCAAGAAGACAACAAAATGGGAGAGTCTCCCCATTTCTGTGAGTAGGATAATTAGAAGATTTAAGACAAAAGTAATCAATAGCTTCACATATTTAAAGTCTTATGGAAAAGGGGTCAGTGTGCTCCATAATCTCAGAGGCATAACTAGATATACCTATATGTATGTAGATATAACTACATATACCAGTAATTACCATCCAGCATCATTCTTCTAGCTGAGGGCTGCTTGTGGGTATGTTTTGTTTGGCCAGTGACTAGTGAGAAGCAACATATTTTGCTCTTCACCGTCTTTCAGGTTCACACCCTACTGATCATACCCAATCTGTTTCACTCACAGTATTGAGGTAAATTATAGGAAGTCACATTGGGAAGCAACTTGAGGTAGAACTTTCTAAAAAGTACAGGTGACAACATTCTTCACTAACAAGGAACACAGAATCTGAGCTAGTGTACCTTATATGAATGCCAGCCCTGCCATCTATTACCATGTGGAATTAAACTGGTTGTTAAATTTCATGCTTCAGTTTTCCCATTGTGTGAAATGAGAATATAATGAGGATTATATGAATTAATACACATAAAGTATCTATGTTAGTTATCTATTGCTGTGGAACAATATTAGCACAAATCTAGCATGTTAAAACCATATACATGTATTATCTCATGTCAGCATATTAGGCACAGTTTATCTGGCCCTCTCTAGAGTGTCACAAAGCTGTAAATGTTGTCTGCCTCATCTGAGGCCTGACTAGGGAAAGATCTGCTCCCAAGCTCAAGCATTTTGTTTGCAGAATTCAGTCTAGGGCCTCAGTTTCTTCCTGGTTGTCAGCCAGAGGCTACCTTTAGCCCCCAAACAACTGACTGCTTCTTCACAGCCCGCAAGCTAAAGAAGTCTCCAATACAATGAGGGCTGTCGTTGTATATGCAGTCACGTACATGTGATAACATACATCTGAGACATTGGAGAATCCCATTGGTTTGATACAAGATACAAATTACACCCATACTAAAGAGTTGTGGACAAGTCAGAACATTGAGTACCAAGGGGCTAGGGACCAAGGAAGTTCATCACAGAGTCTACTACAGCATCCTGTACATATGTCATTCAGTAAATGGCAAAGTACTTCATAGGTGCTAGTTATTTTCCATTGAAGCTGGCTGTGCAGATTGGTTTCTCATACTGAGGGTGTTCAGACAGGAGCTAGTTGGTAACTGTAGACACATAGTAAAGAAAATCAACCAAGTTAAGCTAAGATTTATAGCATATGGTCCTTAACATCATGTGTGATTTTTACACAGCTGCCAGGCCAGGTGAGCAAACTTCCTCCCCCTCCACCATCTCCTCCACCATCTTTCTGAGTTCACTGCAGCTTTTTTTCTTGTATGCTGTCTTTTCTCATTTGACTTAGTTTCACCTGTGTAAAAGTGGGAATTACGACATCCTATATGATTTTCTATGAGAATTCTAAGAGATGCCCTGGTCTCTCATAAAATAGGCAAGTTTGAGGTAGGTGTGAAGAAAAAAAAAGAAAAACTTTATAACTCTTCTGTGAATGGCATGTTTTTTTCCTCCTAAGAAAAAAGAACTCTGTTTATTGTTTCAGTGTCTCCAAAAATGCTAACCAGGTTTGTGCACTGCGCGTGAAAAGCCATCTAGCATCTGGAAAGGACTTAGGTGACAAATTGGATGTATAGGCTCTCTAGATCTTGCTGCTGACATACAAGAGTTTTCACCCATCTGAATCACTCCCCAGTTTGTTCACATGCCTTTGCTGTTGTATAGAAGTCCTGATAAGCATAAACTTTCTTTTTAGTAGCGTAGTCCTGGAAGAGGACTGATAAGGCAGATCCATGGATGGCAGCACAGAATCCAGAAATGTGTTTTTTTACCTGAGAAGTTATTGATTTAAAACATACATAGCCTTGCATATTAATTCTGCAATGCGTGTGCCAGTGCTATTTCTGCATTCAGTTTCTGGAAAATGTGACTAAGGATCATACATGCTACATGTGCAAACACCCAAATATGTTCTGTCAAGTACAAACATGCTCCCGCCTCTGTTGGGCAGTGGAGGGAACATGACAATGACTGGGAAACTCAACAGCCATGCTAATAATTAAATGTTAAATGTGCAATGACCATGAAGTATCCCTGATATTTTTTTAAATTTAGGCAGTTTCCCAGTAGAGCAATAAGGTGTTAATTGCTGCTGCACTTCTTTGGTTGCCAGATATGTCCTTTTTCACCTAGGTTACAGAAGCAGTTATTGCAATGCTCTTATGGGCTTGGCGAAATATTCTTTAATAGATTATAAAAGTACAGGTAGGGCATTGTGCTTTTAAAGGAAAACTGTCCTCTGTTCTGTTTGTTCTCTAATGACAAGAGTGGATATTGTATTCAGATCACGTGGTACATCTGCTAAAGGGAAATATGCAATAGAAAAAGTAAAGACAGTGGTAATATATTTTCAGGAAATATGTATCCAGATTTCAGATATGAGAAAAATGTTCCTTTGTGTCCATATATCACTGAGTGGAACAAAGAGTAAATAAAACAAAGAAACAAAAGACCAAACCTTTTCCTTTAGATATTCAGCAAAGTATGTGTCTCCAAAATTTCAAGACAACAATTATTATTCCCTGGAACTGGTATGCCCTTCCCAACAAGAGGGTGAAAAATAAAAAAATATTCTTTTTCTTATTATGCAAAACTGACTTTCACAATGCATGCTTGAACTATAGTTTGTTATAATGTTTCCTATTTACACTTTAAGAGCCAAAATAAAAATAGCCTTAGGGCTTTTTATTAGAATTTAGAGGGTTTTTTTTGTCTGTAAGAGTCACTTTGACAATTTGTTCAAGACAAGACATCTATAACCCATGTTAACCAATGATATTGTCAAAATATTTTTGAATTTAGAACTAAAACAGATAGAGTTAAATTCTAACAAACATTTGCCTTAGGCAAGTTATCTAACCTTGAGAAATCTTCATATTTTCATCTTTAAGATCCTGGGTTTCTGTTAAAAATATATGCGACTTACCTAGCCAATTTAAGTACTCTATGGATATAAAATTTTTTTATTAAAAAAAATATAGGTTCTGTGATATTGAAGCGTACATAATTTAAGCACATGAAAATACCATTTTCAAATTTGATGAACTATATGATGGTATGAGTATATTGTTAGGCTCCCTCCTTGAACTTTGCAAAAAGTCTGTGCCATGCCAGAGAAGTACTCAGAGATTTAAGAGTCAGTAATTTAACTTGTACATTATTTTTACAGACCTGGAAATGCTATGCCTACCAACTGACAAGATACTACACTTGGTCTACCCCCACCCTCCTTTTTCCTTTCTCTTCTTAACTCTGCCTCAGCTTCCTTCAGTCCTGGAACTACAAGCATGAACCATCATTCACATGAACAACCATTCCCACCCATTATTCATTTTCAGCAATAGAAAACTTCAAAATCTTCCATGAAGGGACAACAGAGAAAACAAGCAAGAGTAGCTGAAGATGGGACCAGAGACTTAGGACTATGCATATTTGATCTTTTCCTTATTAAATGCCTTAAAGATTTCAGTTGAAAAGGGAGTTTAGACAAATATGCCATATTTTACATATCCTAGGACTTACTACCACCATACATTTAAACAACTATGAAATTGGGATGCATTTTACAATTGTTCTTAAAACTGTATTAGTTGCGATGTCATCATCATTGCCTATGCATGCTCTTACTTGGTTGCACTTCTTGGAGATGTGATGGGATAAATACAGTCCCTAAAAATTTCAGGCAATAAACCATCAAGGGCCAGTTGTAGAAAGAACATGTCTAAAAGCTGTCTAAAAAGTTCCACTGACGTCCTCCCACAAGATCAAGGATGTACAAATATCAAAACTCAGCCCACAAGTCTCAGACATCTTGAAGAAAATGTAAGAGATAACTGCAGAGTACTTTCAGTGTTCTTGATGCCCACAGCACAATGATAGAAAACCTGATCAATAGCAGTAGTTTAGAAGGAAAATGTGGAGAAATTGTTAGAAGACCTTAACCAATCTATTTCACTACTTTGTCCTTGCTGTGTATGTATAGTTAAAAATCTTAGTAATAAGAAATTGGGGTTTAGTAACTTGCCTAAGGCAATATGGTTAATTTTTCTAGTGCATAATAAGCCATTTGCAAATATTTTTCAATAGCTGTCCCTAGTTCACTCCAAACTGAGCCTTTGTTTTGCTACCACTGATCATATTATGATTTTTAACTGCTTGCAGTGTGTATTTCTCACCGGAATAGAAATTAAAATTCTTTAAGGGTAGTGACTATGTCTGTATCTTTTTTTTTTTTTTTTTTTTTTTTTTTTTTTTTTTTAA